>NW_027189937.1:0-68542 GCF_040958095.1 Procambarus clarkii
CCAATACAAATCATAAAAATCAATGTGTTTTCATTAGAATTAACTGAAATGTTCCTGATTTTCCGTTCATATTACCGATGGAAGATGTACACGTAAAACCGCTCTAATCCGGCTGAAACGTCGATATATGCAATAAAAACAGAACTTCTCCCCTTTTCAATATCTTACTCAGTATTTTAAAGAGAAACAAATAGATGATTGTAAATGAAGTATTTAAGGTTATAATCTAATCAATTATGTGTTTGCAGCATTTTTATTGTATATTTATTGAGTTAATACTAATAAACTGAAAATTCACAAAAACGTGGTAAAACGGCAAAATATTGCCTAATTCGATGATATTTTGATTAAATCACATAAAGGAAAAGGGAATGATAAACGTCAAAATATTGCTAAATTCGATGATTTCTCGTACGAAACAAAATGCAAGAAAACTTGCTTAAAATGCAATATTATGCGAAATTCTGAGATTTGAATGCCAAATCACATATCGTGATACTACATGAAATAGTATCGAAATATTGGTAAAAATGAATATATTTACGTAATATCAAACTACATGAAAAACGTGAAAAAAGTCACTATTATACCAAATTTGAGGATTTTAAGTTCGAATCATAAAGCGAGGTTTCGTACTATTTAGATTCATGAAAAGACATATGACAATGTTGTTTCTAATACAAATTATAAAAATCAATGTGTTTTCATTAGAATTAACTGAAATGTTCCTGATTTTCCGTTTATATTACCGATGGAAGATGTACACGCAAAACCGCTCTATTCCGGCTGAAACGTCGATATATGCAATAAAAACCGAACTTCTCCCCTTTTCAATATCTTACTCAGTATTTTAACGAGAAACAAATAGATGATTGTAAATGAAGTATTTAAGGTTATAATCTAATCAATTATGTGTTTGCAGCATTTTTATTGTATATTTATTGAGTTAATACTAATAAACTGAAAATTCACAAAAACGTGGTAAAACGGCAAAATATTGCCTAATTCGATGATATTTTGATTAAATCACATAAAGGAAAAGGGAATGATAAACGTCAAAATATTGCTAAATTCGATGATTTCTCGTACGAAACAAAATGCAAGAAAACTTGCTTAAAATGCAATATTATGCGAAATTCTGAGATTTGAATGCCAAATCACATATCGTGATACTACATGAAATAGTATCGAAATATTGGTAAAAATGAATATATTTACGTAATATCAAACTACATGAAAAACGTGAAAAAAGTCACTATTATACCAAATTTGAGGATTTTAAGTTCGAATCATAAAGCGAGGTTTCGTACTATTTAGATTCATGAAAAGACATATGACAATGTTGTTTCTAATACAAATTATAAAAATCAATGTGTTTTCATTAGAATTAACTGAAATGTTCCTGATTTTCCGTTTATATTACCGATGGAAGATGTACACGCAAAACCGCTCTATTCCGGCTGAAACGTCGATATATGCAATAAAAACCGAACTTCTCCCCTTTTCAATATCTTACTCAGTATTTTAACGAGAAACAAATAGATGATTGAAAATGAAGTATTTAAGGTTACTATCTAATCAATTATGTGTTTGCATCATTTTTATTGTATATTTAATGAATTAATACTAATAAACTGAAAATTCACAAAAACGTGGAAAAACGCCAAAATATTGCCTAATTCGATGATATTTTGATTAAAACATAAAGGAAAAGGGAATGATAAACGTCAAAATATTGCTAAATTCGATGATTTCTCGTACGAAACAAAATGCAAGAAAACTTGCTTAAAATGCAATATTATGCGAAATTCTGAGATTTGAAGGCCAAATCACATATCGTGATACTACATTAAATAGTATCGAAATATTGGTAAAAATGAATATATTTACGTAATATCAAACTACATGAAAAACCTGAAAAAAGTCACGATTATACCAAATTTGAGGATTTTAACTTCGAATCATAGTGCAAGGTTTCGTATTATTTAGATCCAAGAAAAGACATATGACAATGTTGTTTCCAATACAAATGATAAAAATCAATGTGTTTTCATTAGAATTAACTGAAATGTTCCTGATTTTCCGTTCATATTACCGATGGAAGATGTACACGTAAAACCGCTCTAATTCGGCTGAAACGTCGATATATGCAATAAAAACAGAACTTCTCCCCTTTTCAATATCTTACTCAGTATTTTAAAGAGAAACAAATAGATGATTGTAAATGAAGTATTTAAGGTTATAATCTAATCAATTATGTGTTTGCATCATTTTTATTGTATATTTATTGAGTTAATACTAATAAACTGAAAATTCACAAAAACGTGGAAAAACGGCAAAATATTGCCTAATTCGATGATATTTTGAATAAAACATAAAAGAAAAGGGAATGATGAACGTCAAAATCTTGCTAAATTCGATGATTTCTCGTACGAAACAAAATGCAAGAAAACTTGCTTAAAATGCAATATTATGCGAAATTCTGAGATTTGAAGGCCAAATCACATATCGTGATACTACATGAAATAGTATCGAAATATTGGTAAAAATGAATATATTTACGTAATATCAAACTACATGAAAAACCTGAAAAAAAGTCACGATTATACCAAATTTGAGGATTTTAACTTCGAATCATAGTGCAAGGTTTCGTATTATTTAGATCCAAGAAAAGACATATGACAATGTTGTTTCCAATACAAATGATAAAAATCAATGTGTTTTCATTAGAATTAACTAAAATGTTCCTGATTTTCCGTTTATATTACCGATGGAAGATGTACACCTAAAACCGCTCTAATCCGGCTGAAACGTCGATATATGCAATAAAAACAGAACTTCTCCCCTTTTCAATATCTTACTCAGTATTTTAAAGAGAAACAAATAGATGATTGAAAATGAAGTATTTAAGGTTATAATCTAATCAATTATGTGTTTGCATCATTATTATTGTATATTTATTGAGTTAATACTAATAAACTGAAAATTCACAAAAACGTGGAAAAACGGCAAAATATTGCCTAATTCGATGATATTTTTATTAAATCACATAAAGGAAAAGGGAATGATGAACGTCAAAATCTTGCTAAATTCGATGATTTCTCGTACGAAACAAAATGCAAGAAAACTTGCTTAAAATGCAATATTATGCGAAATTCTGAGATTTGAAGGCCAAATCATATATCGTGATACGACATGAAATAGTATCGAAATATTGGTAAAAATGAATATATTTACGTAATATCAAACTACATGAAAAACGTGAAAAAAGTCACTATTATACCAAATTTGAGGATTTTTACTTCGAATCATAATGCGAGGTTTCGTACTATTTAGATCCATGAAAAGACATATGACAATGTTGTTTCCAATACAAATTATAAAAATCAATGTGTTTTCATTAGAATTAACTGAAATGTTCCTGATTTTCCGTTCATATCACCGATGGAAGATGTACAAGTAAAACCGCTCTAATCCGGCTGAAACACCGATATATGCAATAAAAACAGAACTTCTCCCCTTTTTAATATCTTACTCAGTATTTTAAAGAGAAACAAATAGATGATTGAAAATGAAGTATTTAAGGTTACATTCTAATCAATTATGTGTTTGCATCATTTTTATTGTATATTTATTGAGTTAATACTAATAAACTGATAATTCACAAAAACGTGGAAAAACGGCAAAATATTGCCTAATTCGATGATATTTTGATTAAATCACATAAAGGAAAAGGGAATGATAAACGTCAAAATATTGCTAAATTCGATGATTTCTCGTACGAAACAAAATGCAAGAAAACTTGCTTAAAATGCAATATTATGCGAAATTCTGAGATTTGAAGGCCAAATCACATATCGTGATACTACATGAAATAGTATCGAAATATTGGTAAAAATGAATATATTTACGTAATATCAAACTACATCAAAAACGTGAAAAAAGTCACTATTAAACCAAATTTGAGGATTTTAACTTCGAATCATAGTGCATGGTTTCGTATTATTTAGATCCAAGAAAAGACATATGAGTATGTTGTTTCCAATACAAATCATAAAAATCAATGTGTTTTCATTAGAATTAACTGAAATGTTCCTGATTTTCCGTTCATATTACCGATGGAAGATGTACACGTAAAACCGCTCTAATCCGGCTGAAACGTCGATATATGCAATAAAAACAGAACTTCTCCCCTTTTCAATATCTTACTCAGTATTTTAAAGAGAAACAAATAGATGATTGTAAATGAAGTATTTAAGGTTATAATCTAATCAATTATGTGTTTGCAGCATTTTTATTGTATATTTATTGAGTTAATACTAATAAACTGAAAATTCACAAAAACGTGGTAAAACGGCAAAATATTGCCTAATTCGATGATATTTTGATTAAATCACATAAAGGAAAAGGGAATGATAAACGTCAAAATATTGCTAAATTCGATGATTTCTCGTACGAAACAAAATGCAAGAAAACTTGCTTAAAATGCAATATTATGCGAAATTCTGAGATTTGAATGCCAAATCACATATCGTGATACTACATGAAATAGTATCGAAATATTGGTAAAAATGAATATATTTACGTAATATCAAACTACATGAAAAACGTGAAAAAAGTCACTATTATACCAAATTTGAGGATTTTAAGTTCGAATCATAAAGCGAGGTTTCGTACTATTTAGATTCATGAAAAGACATATGACAATGTTGTTTCTAATACAAATTATAAAAATCAATGTGTTTTCATTAGAATTAACTGAAATGTTCCTGATTTTCCGTTTATATTACCGATGGAAGATGTACACGCAAAACCGCTCTATTCCGGCTGAAACGTCGATATATGCAATAAAAACCGAACTTCTCCCCTTTTCAATATCTTACTCAGTATTTTAACGAGAAACAAATAGATGATTGAAAATGAAGTATTTAAGGTTACTATCTAATCAATTATGTGTTTGCATCATTTTTATTGTATATTTAATGAATTAATACTAATAAACTGAAAATTCACAAAAACGTGGAAAAACGGCAAAATATTGCCTAATTCGATGATATTTTGAATAAAACATAAAAGAAAAGGGAATGATGAACGTCAAAATCTTGCTAAATTCGATGATTTCTCGTACGAAACAAAATGCAAGAAAACTTGCTTAAAATGCAATATTATGCGAAATTCTGAGATTTGAAGGCCAAATCACATATCGTGATACTACATGAAATAGTATCGAAATATTGGTAAAAATGAATATATTTACGTAATATCAAACTACATGAAAAACCTGAAAAAAAGTCACGATTATACCAAATTTGAGGATTTTAACTTCGAATCATAGTGCAAGGTTTCGTATTAATTAGATCCAAGAAAAGACATATGACAATGTTGTTTCCAATACAAATGATAAAAATCAATGTGTTTTCATTAGAATTAACTGAAATGTTCCTGATTTTCCGTTCATATTACCGATGGAAGATGTACACGTAAAACCGCTCTAATTCGGCTGAAACGTCGATATATGCAATAAAAACAGAACTTCTCCCCTTTTCAATATCTTACTCAGTATTTTAAAGAGAAACAAATAGATGATTGTAAATGAAGTATTTAAGGTTATAATCTAATCAATTATGTGTTTGCATCATTTTTATTGTATATTTATTGAGTTAATACTAATAAACTGAAAATTCACAAAAACGTGGAAAAACGGCAAAATATTGCCTAATTCGATGATATTTTGATTAAATCACATAAAGGAAAAGGGAATGATAAACGTCAAAATATTGCTAAATTCGATGATTTCTCGTACGAAACAAAATGCAAGAAAACTTGCTTAAAATGCAATATTATGCGAAATTCTTAGATTTGAAGGCCAAATCACATATCGTGATACTACATGAAATTGTATCGAAATATTGGTAAAAATGAATATATTTACGTAATATCAAACTACATGAAAAACGTGAAAAAAGTCACGATTATACCAAATTTGAGGATTTTAACTTCGAATCATAGTGCAAGGTTTCGTATTATCTAGATCCAAGAAAAGACATATGACAATGTTGTTTCCAATACAAATGATAAAAATCAATGTGTTTTCATTAGAATTAACTGAAATGTTCCTGATTTTCCGTTCATATTACCGATGGAAGATGTATACGTAAAACCGCTCTAATTCGGCTGAAACGTCGATATATGCAATAAAAACAGAACTTCTCCCCTTTTCAATATCTTACTCAGTATTTTAAAGAGAAACAAATAGATGATTGTAAATGAAGTATTTAAGGTTATAATCTAATCAATTATGTGTTTGCATCATTTTTATTGTATATTTATTGAGTTAATACTAATAAACTGAAAATTCACAAAAACGTGGAAAAACGGCAAAATATTGCCTAATTCAATGATATTTTGATTAAATCACATAAAGGAAAAGGGAATGATAAACGTCAAAATATTGATAAATTCGATGATTTCTCGTACGAAACAAAATGCAAGAAAACTTGCTTAAAATGCAATATTATGCGAAATTCTGAGATTTGAAGGCCAAATCACATATCGTGATACTACATGAAATAGTATCGAAATATTGGTAAAATGAATATATTTACGTAATATCAAACTACATGAAAAACGTGAAAAAAACACGATTATACCAAATTTGAGGATTTTAACTTCGAATCATAAAGCGAGGTTTCGTACTATTTAGATCCATGAAAAGACATATGACAATGTTGTTTCCAATACAAATTATAAAAATCAATGTGTTTTCATTAGAATTAACTAAAATGTTCCTGACTTTCCGTTTATATTACCGATGGAAGATGTACACCTAAAACCGCTCTAATCCGGCTGAAACGTCGATATATGCAATAAAAACTGAACTTCTCCCCTTTTCAATATTTTACTCAGTATTTTAAAGAGAAACAAATAGATGATTGAAAATGAAGTATTTAAGGTTATAATCTAATCAATTATGTGTTTGCATCATTTTTATTGTATATTTATTGAGTTAATACTAATAAACTGAAAATTCACAAAAACGTGGAAAAACGGCAAAATATTGCCTAATTCGATGATATTTTGATTAAATCACATAAAGGAAAAGGGAATGATGAACGTCAAAATCTTGCTAAATTCGATGATTTCTCGTACGAAACAAAATGCAAGAAAACTTGCTTAAAATGCAATATTATGCGAAATTCTGAGATTTGAAGGCCAAATCACATATCGTGATACGACATGAAATAGTATCGAAATATTGGTAAAAATGAATATATTTACGTAATATCAAACTACATGAAAACGTGAAAAAAGTCACTATTATACCAAATTTGAGGATTTTTACTTCGAATCATAATGCGAGGTTTCGTACTATTTAGATCCATGAAAAGACATATGACAATGTTGTTTCAAATACAAATTATAAAAATCAATGTGTTTTCATTAGAATTAACTGAAATGTTCCTGATTTTCCGTTCATATCACCGATGGAAGATGTACAAGTAAAACCGCTCTAATCCGGCTGAAACATCGATATATGCAATAAAAACAGAACTTCTCCCCTTTTCAATATCTTACTCAGTATTTTAAAGAGAAACAAATAGATGATTGAAAATGAAGTATTTAAGGTTACATTCTAATCAATTATGTGTTTGCATCATTTTTATTGTATATTTATTGAGTTAATACTAATAAACTGATAATTCACAAAAACGTGGAAAAACGGCAAAATATTGCCTAATTCGATGATATTTTGATTAAATCACATAAAGGAAAAGGGAATGATGAACGTCAAAATCTTGCTAAATTCGATGATTTCTCGTACGAAACAAAATGCAAGAAAACTTGCTTAAAATGCAATATTATGCGAAATTCTGAGATTTGAAGGCCAAATCACATATCGTGATACGACATGAAATAGTATCGAAATATTGGTAAAAATGAATATATTTACGTAATATCAAACTACATGAAAACGTGAAAAAAGTCACTATTATACCAAATTTGAGGATTTTTACTTCGAATCATAATGCGAGGTTTCGTACTATTTAGATCCATGAAAAGACATATGACAATGTTGTTTCCAATACAAATTATAAAAATCAATGTGTTTTCATTAGAATTAACTGAAATGTTCCAGATTTTCCGTTCATATCACCGATGGAAGATGTACAAGTAAAACCACTCTAATCCGGCTGAAACATCGATATATGCAATAAAAACAGAACTTCTCCCCTTTTCAATATCTTACTCAGTATTTTAAAGAGAAACAAATAGATGATTGAAAATGAAGTATTTAAGGTTACATTCTAATCAATTATGTGTTTGCATCATTTTTATTGTATATTTATTGAGTTAATACTAATAAACTGATAATTCACAAAAACGTGGAAAAACGGCAAAATATTGCCTAATTCGATGATATTTTGATTAAATCACATAAAGGAAAAGGGAATGATAAACGTCAAAATATTGCTAAATTCGATGATTTCTCGTACGAAACAAAATGCAAGAAAACTTGCTTAAAATGCAATATTATGCGAAATTCTGAGATTTGAAGGCCAAATCACATATCGTGATACTACATGAAATAGTATCGAAATATTGGTAAAAATGAATATATTTACGTAATATCAAACTACATCAAAAACGTGAAAAAAGTCACTATTATACCAAATTTGAGGATTTTAACTTCGAATCATAGTGCAAGGTTTCGTATTATTTAGATCCAAGAAAAGACATATGACAATGTTGTTTCCAATACAAATCATAAAAATCAATGTGTTTTCATTAGAATTAACTGAAATGTTCCTGATTTTCCGTTCATATTACCGATGGAAGATGTACACGTAAAACCGCTCTAATCCGGCTGAAACGTCGATATATGCAATAAAAACAGAACTTCTCCCCTTTTCAATATCTTACTCAGTATTTTAAAGAGAAACAAATAGATGATTGTAAATGAAGTATTTAAGGTTATAATCTAATCAATTATGTCTTTGCAGCATTTTTATTGTATATTTATTGAGTTAATACTAATAAACTGAAAATTCACAAAAACGTGGTAAAACGGCAAAATATTGCCTAATTCGATGATATTTTGATTAAATCACATAAAGGAAAAGGGAATGATAAACGTCAAAATATTGCTAAATTCGATGATTTCTCGTACGAAACAAAATGCAAGAAAACTTGCTTAAAATGCAATATTATGCGAAATTCTGAGATTTGAATGCCAAATCACATATCGTGATACTACATGAAATAGTATCGAAATATTGGTAAAAATGAATATATTTACGTAATATCAAACTACATGAAAAACGTGAAAAAAGTCACTATTATACCAAATTTGAGGATTTTAAGTTCGAATCATAAAGCGAGGTTTCGTACTATTTAGATTCATGAAAAGACATATGACAATGTTGTTTCTAATACAAATTATAAAAATCAATGTGTTTTCATTAGAATTAACTAAAATGTTCCTGATTTTCCGTTTATATTACCGATGGAAGATGTACACGCAAAACCGCTCTATTCCGGCTGAAACGTCGATATATGCAATAAAAACCGAACTTCTCCCCTTTTCAATATCTTACTCAGTATTTTAACGAGAAACAAATAGATGATTGAAAATGAAGTATTTAAGGTTACTATCTAATCAATTATGTGTTTGCATCATTTTTATTGTATATTTAATGAATTAATACTAATAAACTGAAAATTCACAAAAACGTGGAAAAACGGCAAAATATTGCCTAATTCGATGATATTTTGAATAAAACATAAAAGAAAAGGGAATGATGAACGTCAAAATCTTGCTAAATTCGATGATTTCTCGTACGAAACAAAATGCAAGAAAACTTGCTTAAAATGCAATATTATGCGAAATTCTGAGATTTGAAGGCCAAATCACATATCGTGATACTACATGAAATAGTATCGAAATATTGGTAAAAATGAATATATTTACGTAATATCAAACTACATGAAAAACCTGAAAAAAAGTCACGATTATACCAAATTTGAGGATTTTAACTTCGAATCATAGTGCAAGGTTTCGTATTAATTAGATCCAAGAAAAGACATATGACAATGTTGTTTCCAATACAAATGATAAAAATCAATGTGTTTTCATTAGAATTAACTGAAATGTTCCTGATTTTCCGTTCATATTACCGATGGAAGATGTACACGTAAAACCGCTCTAATTCGGCTGAAACGTCGATATATGCAATAAAAACAGAACTTCTCCCCTTTTCAATATCTTACTCAGTATTTTAAAGAGAAACAAATAGATGATTGTAAATGAAGTATTTAAGGTTATAATCTAATCAATTATGTGTTTGCATCATTTTTATTGTATATTTATTGAGTTAATACTAATAAACTGAAAATTCACAAAAACGTGGAAAAACGGCAAAATATTGCCTAATTCGATGATATTTTGATTAAATCACATAAAGGAAAAGGGAATGATAAACGTCAAAATATTGCTAAATTCGATGATTTCTCGTACGAAACAAAATGCAAGAAAACTTGCTTAAAATGCAATATTATGCGAAATTCTTAGATTTGAAGGCCAAATCACATATCGTGATACTACATGAAATTGTATCGAAATATTGGTAAAAATGAATATATTTACGTAATATCAAACTACATGAAAAACGTGAAAAAAGTCACGATTATACCAAATTTGAGGATTTTAACTTCGAATCATAGTGCAAGGTTTCGTATTATCTAGATCCAAGAAAAGACATATGACAATGTTGTTTCCAATACAAATGATAAAAATCAATGTGTTTTCATTAGAATTAACTGAAATGTTCCTGATTTTCCGTTCATATTACCGATGGAAGATGTATACGTAAAACCGCTCTAATTCGGCTGAAACGTCGATATATGCAATAAAAACAGAACTCCCCTTTTCAATATCTTACTCAGTATTTTAAAGAGAAACAAATAGATGATTGTAAATGAAGTATTTAAGGTTATAATCTAATCAATTATGTGTTTGCATCATTTTTATTGTATATTTATTGAGTTAATACTAATAAACTGAAAATTCACAAAAACGTGGAAAAACGGCAAAATATTGCCTAATTCAATGATATTTTGATTAAATCACATAAAGGAAAAGGGAATGATAAACGTCAAAATATTGCTAAATTCGATGATTTCTCGTACGAAACAAAATGCAAGAAAACTTGCTTAAAATGCAATATTATGCGAAATTCTGAGATTTGAAGGCCAAATCACATATCGTGATACTACATGAAATAGTATCGAAATATTGGTAAAATGAATATATTTACGTAATATCAAACTACATGAAAAACGTGAAAAAAACACGATTATACCAAATTTGAGGATTTTAACTTCGAATCATAAAGCGAGGTTTCGTACTATTTAGATCCATGAAAAGACATATGACAATGTTGTTTCCAATACAAATTATAAAAATCAATGTGTTTTCATTAGAATTAACTAAAATGTTCCTGATTTTCCGTTTATATTACCGATGGAAGATGTACACCTAAAACCGCTCTAATCCGGCTGAAACGTCGATATATGCAATAAAAACTGAACTTCTCCCCTTTTCAATATTTTACTCAGTATTTTAAAGAGAAACAAATAGATGATTGAAAATGAAGTATTTAAGGTTATAATCTAATCAATTATGTGTTTGCATCATTTTTATTGTATATTTATTGAGTTAATACTAATAAACTGAAAATTCACAAAAACGTGGAAAAACGGCAAAATATTGCCTAATTCGATGATATTTTGATTAAATCACATAAAGGAAAAGGGAATGATGAACGTCAAAATCTTGCTAAATTCGATGATTTCTCGTACGAAACAAAATGCAAGAAAACTTGCTTAAAATGCAATATTATGCGAAATTCTGAGATTTGAAGGCCAAATCACATATCGTGATACGACATGAAATAGTATCGAAATATTGGTAAAAATGAATATATTTACGTAATATCAAACTACATGAAAACGTGAAAAAAGTCACTATTATACCAAATTTGAGGATTTTTACTTCGAATCATAATGCGAGGTTTCGTACTATTTAGATCCATGAAAAGACATATGACAATGTTGTTTCCAATACAAATTATAAAAATCAATGTGTTTTCATTAGAATTAACTGAAATGTTCCTGATTTTCCGTTCATATCACCGATGGAAGATGTACAAGTAAAACCGCTCTAATCCGGCTGAAACATCGATATATGCAATAAAAACAGAACTTCTCCCCTTTTCAATATCTTACTCAGTATTTTAAAGAGAAACAAATAGATGATTGAAAATGAAGTATTTAAGGTTACATTCTAATCAATTATGTGTTTGCATCATTTTTATTGTATATTTATTGAGTTAATACTAATAAACTGATAATTCACAAAAACGTGGAAAAACGGCAAAATATTGCCTAATTCGATGATATTTTGATTAAATCACATAAAGGAAAAGGGAATGATAAACGTCAAAATATTGCTAAATTCGATGATTTCTCGTACGAAACAAAATGCAAGAAAACTTGCTTAAAATGCAATATTATGCGAAATTCTGAGATTTGAAGGCCAAATCACATATCGTGATACTACATGAAATAGTATCGAAATATTGGTAGAAATGAATATATTTACGTAATATCAAACTACATGAAAAACGTGAAAAAAGTCACTATTATACCAAATTTGAGGATTTTAACTTCGAATCATAAAGCGAGGTTTCGTACTATTTAGATTCATGAAAAGACATATGACAATGTTGTTTCTAATACAAATTATAAAAATCAATGTGTTTTCATTAGAATTAACTAAAATGTTCCTGATTTTCCGTTTATATTACCGATGGAAGATGTACACGCAAAACCGCTCTATTCCGGCTGAAACGTCGATATATGCAATAAAAACCGAACTTCTCCCCTTTTCAATATCTTACTCAGTATTTTAACGAGAAACAAATAGATGATTGAAAATGAAGTATTTAAGGTTACTATCTAATCAATTATGTGTTTGCATCATTTTTATTGTATATTTAATGAATTAATACTAATAAACTGAAAATTCACAAAAACGTAGAAAAACGGCAAAATATTGCCTAATTCGATGATATTTTGAATAAAACATAAAAGAAAAGGGAATGATGAACGTCAAAATCTTGCTAAATTCGATGATTTCTCGTACGAAACAAAATGCAAGAAAACTTGCTTAAAATGCAATATTATGCGAAATTCTGAGATTTGAAGGCCAAATCACATATCGTGATACTACATGAAATAGTATCGAAATATTGGTAAAAATGAATATATTTACGTAATATCAAACTACATGAAAAACCTGAAAAAAAGTCACGATTATACCAAATTTGAGGATTTTAACTTCGAATCATAGTGCAAGGTTTCGTATTAATTAGATCCAAGAAAAGACATATGACAATGTTGTTTCCAATACAAATGATAAAAATCAATGTGTTTTCATTAGAATTAACTGAAATGTTCCTGATTTTCCGTTCATATTACCGATGGAAGATGTACACGTAAAACCGCTCTAATTCGGCTGAAACGTCGATATATGCAATAAAAACAGAACTTCTCCCCTTTTCAATATCTTACTCAGTATTTTAAAGAGAAACAAATAGATGATTGTAAATGAAGTATTTAAGGTTATAATCTAATCAATTATGTGTTTGCATCATTTTTATTGTATATTTATTGAGTTAATACTAATAAACTGAAAATTCACAAAAACGTGGAAAAACGGCAAAATATTGCCTAATTCGATGATATTTTGATTAAATCACATAAAGGAAAAGGGAATGATAAACGTCAAAATATTGCTAAATTCGATGATTTCTCGTACGAAACAAAATGCAAGAAAACTTGCTTAAAATGCAATATTATGCGAAATTCTTAGATTTGAAGGCCAAATCACATATCGTGATACTACATGAAATTGTATCGAAATATTGGTAAAAATGAATATATTTACGTAATATCAAACTACATGAAAAACGTGAAAAAAGTCACGATTATACCAAATTTGAGGATTTTAACTTCGAATCATAGTGCAAGGTTTCGTATTATCTAGATCCAAGAAAAGACATATGACAATGTTGTTTCCAATACAAATGATAAAAATCAATGTGTTTTCATTAGAATTAACTGAAATGTTCCTGATTTTCCGTTCATATTACCGATGGAAGATGTATACGTAAAACCGCTCTAATTCGGCTGAAACGTCGATATATGCAATAAAAACAGAACTTCTCCCCTTTTCAATATCTTACTCAGTATTTTAAAGAGAAACAAATAGATGATTGTAAATGAAGTATTTAAGGTTATAATCTAATCAATTATGTGTTTGCATCATTTTTATTGTATATTTATTGAGTTAATACTAATAAACTGAAAATTCACAAAAACGTGGAAAAACGGCAAAATATTGCCTAATTCAATGATATTTTGATTAAATCACATAAAGGAAAAGGGAATGATAAACGTCAAAATATTGCTAAATTCGATGATTTCTCGTACGAAACAAAATGCAAGAAAACTTGCTTAAAATGCAATATTATGCGAAATTCTGAGATTTGAAGGCCAAATCACATATCGTGATACTACATGAAATAGTATCGAAATATTGGTAAAATGAATATATTTACGTAATATCAAACTACATGAAAAACGTGAAAAAAACACGATTATACCAAATTTGAGGATTTTAACTTCGAATCATAAAGCGAGGTTTCGTACTATTTAGATCCATGAAAAGACATATGAAAATGTTGTTTCCAATACAAATTATAAAAATCAATGTGTTTTCATTAGAATTAACTAAAATGTTCCTGATTTTCCGTTTATATTACCGATGGAAGATGTACACCTAAAACCGCTCTAATCCGGCTGAAACGTCGATATATGCAATAAAAACTGAACTTCTCCCCTTTTCAATATTTTACTCAGTATTTTAAAGAGAAACAAATAGATGATTGAAAATGAAGTATTTAAGGTTATAATCTAATCAATTATGTGTTTGCATCATTTTTATTGTATATTTATTGAGTTAATACTAATAAACTGAAAATTCACAAAAACGTGGAAAAACGGCAAAATATTGCCTAATTCGATGATATTTTGATTAAATCACATAAAGGAAAAGGGAATGATGAACGTCAAAATCTTGCTAAATTCGATGATTTCTCGTACGAAACAAAATGCAAGAAAACTTGCTTAAAATGCAATATTATGCGAAATTCTGAGATTTGAAGGCCAAATCACATATCGTGATACGACATGAAATAGTATCGAAATATTGGTAAAAATGAATATATTTACGTAATATCAAACTACATGAAAACGTGAAAAAAGTCACTATTATACCAAATTTGAGGATTTTTACTTCGAATCATAATGCGAGGTTTCGTACTATTTAGATCCATGAAAAGACATATGACAATGTTGTTTCCAATACAAATTTTAAAAATCAATGTGTTTTCATTAGAATTAACTGAAATGTTCCTGATTTTCCGTTCATATCACCGATGGAAGATGTACAAGTAAAACCGCTCTAATCCGGCTGAAACATCGATATATGCAATAAAAACAGAACTTCTCCCCTTTTCAATATCTTACTCAGTATTTTAAAGAGAAACAAATAGATGATTGAAAATGAAGTATTTAAGGTTACATTCTAATCAATTATGTGTTTGCATCATTTTTATTGTATATTTATTGAGTTAATACTAATAAACTGATAATTCACAAAAACGTGGAAAAACGGCAAAATATTGCCTAATTCGATGATATTTTGATTAAATCACATAAAGGAAAAGGGAATGATAAACGTCAAAATATTGCTAAATTCGATGATTTCTCGTACGAAACAAAATGCAAGAAAACTTGCTTAAAATGCAATATTATGCGAAATTCTGAGATTTGAAGGCCAAATCACATATCGTGATACTACATGAAATAGTATCGAAATATTGGTAGAAATGAATATATTTACGTAATATCAAACTACATGAAAAACGTGAAAAAAGTCACTATTATACCAAATTTGAGGATTTTAACTTCGAATCATAAAGCGAGGTTTCGTACTATTTAGATTCATGAAAAGACATATGACAATGTTGTTTCTAATACAAATTATAAAAATCAATGTGTTTTCATTAGAATTAACTAAAATGTTCCTGATTTTCCGTTTATATTACCGATGGAAGATGTACACGCAAAACCGCTCTATTCCGGCTGAAACGTCGATATATGCAATAAAAACCGAACTTCTCCCCTTTTCAATATCTTACTCAGTATTTTAACGAGAAACAAATAGATGATTGAAAATGAAGTATTTAAGGTTACTATCTAATCAATTATGTGTTTGCATCATTTTTATTGTATATTTAATGAATTAATACTAATAAACTGAAAATTCACAAAAACGTGGAAAAACGGCAAAATATTGCCTAATTCGATGATATTTTGATTAAAACATAAAGGAAAAGGGAATGATAAACGTCAAAATATTGCTAAATTCGATGATTTCTCGTACGAAACAAAATGCAAGAAAACTTGCTTAAAATGCAATATTATGCGAAATTCTGAGATTTGAAGGCCAAATCACATATCGTGATACTACATTAAATAGTATCGAAATATTGGTAAAAATGAATATATTTACGTAATATCAAACTACATGAAAAACCTGAAAAAAGTCACGATTATACCAAATTTGAGGATTTTAACTTCGAATCATAGTGCAAGGTTTCGTATTATTTAGATCCAAGAAAAGACATATGACAATGTTGTTTCCAATACAAATGATAAAAATCAATGTGTTTTCATTAGAATTAACTGAAATGTTCCTGATTTTCCGTTCATATTACCGATGGAAGATGTACACGTAAAACCGCTCTAATTCGGCTGAAACGTCGATATATGCAATAAAAACAGAACTTCTCCCCTTTTCAATATCTTACTCAGTATTTTAAAGAGAAACAAATAGATGATTGTAAATGAAGTATTTAAGGTTATAATCTAATCAATTATGTGTTTGCATCATTTTTATTGTATATTTATTGAGTTAATACTAATAAACTGAAAATTCACAAAAACGTGGAAAAACGGCAAAATATTGCCTAATTCGATGATATTTTGAATAAAACATAAAAGAAAAGGGAATGATGAACGTCAAAATCTTGCTAAATTCGATGATTTCTCGTACGAAACAAAATGCAAGAAAACTTGCTTAAAATGCAATATTATGCGAAATTCTGAGATTTGAAGGCCAAATCACATATCGTGATACTACATGAAATAGTATCGAAATATTGGTAAAAATGAATATATTTACGTAATATCAAACTACATGAAAAACCTGAAAAAAAGTCACGATTATACCAAATTTGAGGATTTTAACTTCGAATCATAGTGCAAGGTTTCGTATTATTTAGATCCAAGAAAAGACATATGACAATGTTGTTTCCAATACAAATGATAAAAATCAATGTGTTTTCATTATAATTAACTAAAATGTTCCTGATTTTCCGTTTATATTACCGATGGAAGATGTACACCTAAAACCGCTCTAATCCGGCTGAAACGTCGATATATGCAATAAAAACAGAACTTCTCCCCTTTTCAATATCTTACTCAGTATTTTAAAGAGAAACAAATAGATGATTGAAAATGAAGTATTTAAGGTTATAATCTAATCAATTATGTGTTTGCATCATTATTATTGTATATTTATTGAGTTAATACTAATAAACTGAAAATTCACAAAAACGTGGAAAAAACGGCAAAATATTGCCTAATTCGATGATATTTTTATTAAATCACATAAAGGAAAAGGGAATGATGAACGTCAAAATCTTGCTAAATTCGATGATTTCTCGTACGAAACAAAATGCAAGAAAACTTGCTTAAAATGCAATATTATGCGAAATTCTGAGATTTGAAGGCCAAATCACATATCGTGATACGACATGAAATAGTATCGAAATATTGGTAAAAATGAATATATTTACGTAATATCAAACTACATGAAAAACGTGAAAAAAGTCACTATTATACCAAATTTGAGGATTTTTACTTCGAATCATAATGCGAGGTTTCGTACTATTTAGATCCATGAAAAGACATATGACAATGTTGTTTCCAATACAAATTATAAAAATCAATGTGTTTTCATTAGAATTAACTGAAATGTTCCTGATTTTCCGTTCATATCACCGATGGAAGATGTACAAGTAAAACCGCTCTAATCCGGCTGAAACATCGATATATGCAATAAAAACAGAACTTCTCCCCTTTTCAATATCTTACTCAGTATTTTAAAGAGAAACAAATAGATGATTGAAAATGAAGTATTTAAGGTTACATTCTAATCAATTATGTGTTTGCATCATTTTTATTGTATATTTATTGAGTTAATACTAATAAACTGATAATTCACAAAAACGTGGAAAAACGGCAAAATATTGCCTAATTCGATGATATTTTGATTAAATCACATAAAGGAAAAGGGAATGATAAACGTCAAAATATTGCTAAATTCGATGATTTCTCGTACGAAACAAAATGCAAGAAAACTTGCTTAAAATGCAATATTATGCGAAATTCTGAGATTTGAAGGCCAAATCACATATCGTGATACTACATGAAATAGTATCGAAATATTGGTAAAAATGAATATATTTACGTAATATCAAACTACATCAAAAACGTGAAAAAAGTCACTATTATACCAAATTTGAGGATTTTAACTTCGAATCATAGTGCAAGGTTTCGTATTATTTAGATCCAAGAAAAGACATATGACAATGTTGTTTCCAATACAAATCATAAAAATCAATGTGTTTTCATTAGAATTAACTGAAATGTTGCTGATTTTCCGTTCATATTACCGATGGAAGATGTACACGTAAAACCGCTCTAATCCGGCTGAAACGTCGATATATGCAATAAAAACAGAACTTCTCCCCTTTTCAATATCTTACTCAGTATTTTAAAGAGAAACAAATAGATGATTGTAAATGAAGTATTTAAGGTTATAATCTAATCAATTATGTGTTTGCAGCATTTTTATTGTATATTTATTGAGTTAATACTAATAAACTGAAAATTCACAAAAACGTGGTAAAACGGCAAAATATTGCCTAATTCGATGATATTTTGATTAAATCACATAAAGGAAAAGGGAATGATAAACGTCAAAATATTGCTAAATTCGATGATTTCTCGTACGAAACAAAATGCAAGAAAACTTGCTTAAAATGCAATATTATGCGAAATTCTGAGATTTGAATGCCAAATCACATATCGTGATACTACATGAAATAGTATCGAAATATTGGTAAAAATGAATATATTTACGTAATATCAAACTACATGAAAAACGTGAAAAAAGTCACTATTATACCAAATTTGAGGATTTTAAGTTCGAATCATAAAGCGAGGTTTCGTACTATTTAGATTCATGAAAAGACATATGACAATGTTGTTTCTAATACAAATTATAAAAATCAATGTGTTTTCATTAGAATTAACTAAAATGTTCCTGATTTTCCGTTTATATTACCGATGGAAGATGTACACGCAAAACCGCTCTATTCCGGCTGAAACGTCGATATATGCAATAAAAACCGAACTTCTCCCCTTTTCAATATCTTACTCAGTATTTTAACGAGAAACAAATAGATGATTGAAAATGAAGTATTTAAGGTTACTATCTAATCAATTATGTGTTTGCATCATTTTTATTGTATATTTAATGAATTAATACTAATAAACTGAAAATTCACAAAAACGTGGAAAAACGGCAAAATATTGCCTAATTCGATGATATTTTGATTAAATCACATAAAGGAAAAGGGAATGATAAACGTCAAAATATTGCTAAATTCGATGATTTCTCGTACGAAACAAAATGCAAGAAAACTTGCTTAAAATGCAATATTAAGCGAAATTCTTAGATTTGAAGGCCAAATCACATATCGTGATACTACATGAAATTGTATCGAAATATTGGTAAAAATGAATATATTTACGTAATATCAAACTACATGAAAAACGTGAAAAAAGTCACGATTATACCAAATTTGAGGATTTTAACTTCGAATCATAGTGCAAGGTTTCGTATTATCTAGATCCAAGAAAAGACATATGACAATGTTGTTTCCAATACAAATGATAAAAATCAATGTGTTTTCATTAGAATTAACTGAAATGTTCCTGATTTTCCGTTCATATTACCGATGGAAGATGTATACGTAAAACCGCTCTAATTCGGCTGAAACGTCGATATATGCAATAAAAACAGAACTTCTCCCCTTTTCAATATCTTACTCAGTATTTTAAAGAGAAACAAATAGATGATTGTAAATGAAGTATTTAAGGTTATAATCTAATCAATTATGTGTTTGCATCATTTTTGTTGTATATTTATTGAGTTAATACTAATAAACTGAAAATTCACAAAAACGTGGAAAAACGGCAAAATATTGCCTAATTCAATGATATTTTGATTAAATCACATAAAGGAAAAGGGAATGATAAACGTCAAAATATTGCTAAATTCGATGATTTCTCGTACGAAACAAAATGCAAGAAAACTTGCTTAAAATGCAATATTATGCGAAATTCTGAGATTTGAAGGCCAAATCACATATCGTGATACTACATGAAATAGTATCGAAATATTGGTAAAATGAATATATTTACGTAATATCAAACTACATGAAAAACGTGAAAAAAACACGATTATACCAAATTTGAGGATTTTAACTTCGAATCATAAAGCGAGGTTTCGTACTATTTAGATCCATGAAAAGACATATGACAATGTTTTTTCCAATACAAATTATAAAAATCAATGTGTTTTCATTAGAATTAACTAAAATGTTCCTGATTTTCCGTTTATATTACCGATGGAAGATGTACACCTAAAACCGCTCTAATCCGGCTGAAACGTCGATATATGCAATAAAAACTGAACTTCTCCCCTTTTCAATATTTTACTCAGTATTTTAAAGAGAAACAAATAGATGATTGAAAATGAAGTATTTAAGGTTATAATCTAATCAATTATGTGTTTGCATCATTTTTATTGTATATTTATTGAGTTAATACTAATAAACTGATAATTCACAAAAACGTGGAAAAACGGCAAAATATTGCCTAATTCGATGATATTTTGATTAAATCACATAAAGGAAAAGGGAATGATAAACGTCAAAATATTGCTAAATTCGATGATTTCTCGTACGAAACAAAATGCAAGAAAACTTGCTTAAAATGCAATATTATGCGAAATTCTGAGATTTGAAGGCCAAATCACATATCGTGATACTACATGAAATAGTATCGAAATATTGGTAAAAATGAATATATTTACGTAATATCAAACTACATCAAAAACGTGAAAAAAGTCACTATTATACCAAATTTGAGGATTTTAACTTCGAATCATAGTGCAAGGTTTCGTATTATTTAGATCCAAGAAAAGACATATGACAATGTTGTTTCCAATACAAATCATAAAAATCAATGTGTTTTCATTAGAATTAACTGAAATGTTCCTGATTTTCCGTTCATATTACCGATGGAAGATGTACACGTAAAACCGCTCTAATCCGGCTGAAACGTCGATATATGCAATAAAAACAGAACTTCTCCCCTTTTCAATATCTTACTCAGTATTTTAAAGAGAAACAAATAGATGATTGTAAATGAAGTATTTAAGGTTATAATCTAATCAATTATGTGTTTGCAGCATTTTTATTGTATATTTATTGAGTTAATACTAATAAACTGAAAATTCACAAAAACGTGGTAAAACGGCAAAATATTGCCTAATTCGATGATATTTTGATTAAATCACATAAAGGAAAAGGGAATGATAAACGTCAAAATATTGCTAAATTCGATGATTTCTCGTACGAAACAAAATGCAAGAAAACTTGCTTAAAATGCAATATTATGCGAAATTCTGAGATTTGAATGCCAAATCACATATCGTGATACTACATGAAATAGTATCGAAATATTGGTAAAAATGAATATATTTACGTAATATCAAACTACATGAAAAACGTGAAAAAAGTCACTATTATACCAAATTTGAGGATTTTAAGTTCGAATCATAAAGCGAGGTTTCGTACTATTTAGATTCATGAAAAGACATATGACAATGTTGTTTCTAATACAAATTATAAAAATCAATGTGTTTTCATTAGAATTAACTAAAATGTTCCTGATTTTCCGTTTATATTACCGATGGAAGATGTACACGCAAAACCGCTCTATTCCGGCTGAAACGTCGATATATGCAATAAAAACCGAACTTCTCCCCTTTTCAATATCTTACTCAGTATTTTAACGAGAAACAAATAGATGATTGAAAATGAAGTATTTAAGGTTACTATCTAATCAATTATGTGTTTGCATCATTTTTATTGTATATTTAATGAATTAATACTAATAAACTGAAAATTCACAAAAACGTGGAAAAACGGCAAAATATTGCCTAATTCGATGATATTTTGATTAAATCACATAAAGGAAAAGGGAATGATAAACGTCAAAATATTGCTAAATTCGATGATTTCTCGTACGAAACAAAATGCAAGAAAACTTGCTTAAAATGCAATATTAAGCGAAATTCTTAGATTTGAAGGCCAAATCACATATCGTGATACTACATGAAATTGTATCGAAATATTGGTATAAATGAATATATTTACGTAATATCAAACTACATGAAAAACGTGAAAAAAGTCACGATTATACCAAATTTGAGGATTTTAACTTCGAATCATAGTGCAAGGTTTCGTATTATCTAGATCCAAGAAAAGACATATGACAATGTTGTTTCCAATACAAATGATAAAAATCAATGTGTTTTCATTAGAATTAACTGAAATGTTCCTGATTTTCCGTTCATATTACCGATGGAAGATGTATACGTAAAACCGCTCTAATTCGGCTGAAACGTCGATATATGCAATAAAAACAGAACTTCTCCCCTTTTCAATATCTTACTCAGTATTTTAAAGAGAAACAAATAGATGATTGTAAATGAAGTATTTAAGGTTATAATCTAATCAATTATGTGTTTGCATCATTTTTGTTGTATATTTATTGAGTTAATACTAATAAACTGAAAATTCACAAAAACGTGGAAAAACGGCAAAATATTGCCTAATTCAATGATATTTTGATTAAATCACATAAAGGAAAAGGGAATGATAAACGTCAAAATATTGCTAAATTCGATGATTTCTCGTACGAAACAAAATGCAAGAAAACTTGCTTAAAATGCAATATTATGCGAAATTCTGAGATTTGAAGGCCAAATCACATATCGTGATACTACATGAAATAGTATCGAAATATTGGTAAAATGAATATATTTACGTAATATCAAACTACATGAAAAACGTGAAAAAAACACGATTATACCAAATTTGAGGATTTTAACTTCGAATCATAAAGCGAGGTTTCGTACTATTTAGATCCATGAAGAGACATATGACAATGTTGTTTCCAATACAAATTATAAAAATCAATGTGTTTTCATTAGAATTAACTAAAATGTTCCTGATTTTCCGTTTATATTACCGATGGAAGATGTACACCTAAAACCGCTCTAATCCGGCTGAAACGTCGATATATGCAATAAAAACTGAACTTCTCCCCTTTTCAATATTTTACTCAGTATTTTAAAGAGAAACAAATAGATGATTGAAAATGAAGTATTTAAGGTTATAATCTAATCAATTATGTGTTTGCATCATTTTTATTGTATATTTATTGAGTTAATACTAATAAACTGAAAATTCACAAAAACGTGGAAAAACGGCAAAATATTGCCTAATTCGATGATATTTTGATTAAATCACATAAAGGAAAAGTGAATGATGAACGTCAAAATCTTGCTAAATTCGATGATTTCTCGTACGAAACAAAATGCAAGAAAACTTGCTTAAAATGCAATATTATGCGAAATTCTGAGATTTGAAGGCCAAATCACATATCGTGATACGACATGAAATAGTATCGAAATATTGGTAAAAATGAATATATTTACGTAATATCAAACTACATGAAAACGTGAAAAAAGTCACTATTATACCAAATTTGAGGATTTTTACTTCGAATCATAATGCGAGGTTTCGTACTATTTAGATCCATGAAAAGACATATGACAATGTTGTTTCCAATACAAATTATAAAAATCAATGTGTTTTCATTAGAATTAACTGAAATGTTCCTGATTTTCCGTTCATATCACCGATGGAAGATGTACAAGTAAAACCGCTCTAATCCGGCTGAAACATCGATATATGCAATAAAAACAGAACTTCTCCCCTTTTCAATATCTTACTCAGTATTTTAAAGAGAAACAAATAGATGATTGAAAATGAAGTATTTAAGGTTACATTCTAATCAATTATGTGTTTGCATCATTTTTATTGTATATTTATTGAGTTAATACTAATAAACTGATAATTCACAAAAACGTGGAAAAACGGCAAAATATTGCCTAATTCGATGATATTTTGATTAAATCACATAAAGGAAAAGGGAATGATAAACGTCAAAATATTGCTAAATTCGATGATTTCTCGTACGAAACAAAATGCAAGAAAACTTGCTTAAAATGCAATTTTATGCGAAATTCTGAGATTTGAAGGCCAAATCACATATCGTGATACTACATGAAATAGTATCGAAATATTGGTAGAAATGAATATATTTACGTAATATCAAACTACATGAAAAACGTGAAAAAAGTCACTATTATACCAAATTTGAGGATTTTAACTTCGAATCATAAAGCGAGGTTTCGTACTATTTAGATTCATGAAAAGACATATGACAATGTTGTTTCTAATACAAATTATAAAAATCAATGTGTTTTCATTAGAATTAACTAAAATGTTCCTGATTTTCCGTTTATATTACCGATGGAAGATGTACACGCAAAACTGCTCTATTCCGGCTGAAACGTCGATATATGCAATAAAAACCGAACTTCTCCCCTTTTCAATATCTTACTCAGTATTTTAACGAGAAACAAATAGATGATTGAAAATGAAGTATTTAAGGTTACTATCTAATCAATTATGTGTTTGCATCATTTTTATTGTATATTTAATGAATTAATACTAATAAACTGAAAATTCACAAAAACGTGGAAAAACGGCAAAATATTGCCTAATTCGATGATATTTTGAATAAAACATAAAAGAAAAGGGAATGATGAACGTCAAAATCTTGCTAAATTCGATGATTTCTCGTACGAAACAAAATGCAAGAAAACTTGCTTAAAATGCAATATTATGCGAAATTCTGAGATTTGAAGGCCAAATCACATATCGTGATACTACATGAAATAGTATCGAAATATTGGTAAAAATGAATATATTTACGTAATATCAAACTACATGAAAAACCTGAAAAAAAGTCACGATTATACCAAATTTGAGGATTTTAACTTCGAATCATAGTGCAAGGTTTCGTATTAATTAGATCCAAGAAAAGACATATGACAATGTTGTTTCCAATACAAATGATAAAAATCAATGTGTTTTCATTAGAATTAACTGAAATGTTCCTGATTTTCCGTTCATATTACCGATGGAAGATGTACACGTAAAACCGCTCTAATTCGGCTGAAACGTCGATATATGCAATAAAAACAGAACTTCTCCCCTTTTCAATATCTTACTCAGTATTTTAAAGAGAAACAAATAGATGATTGTAAATGAAGTATTTAAGGTTATAATCTAATCAATTATGTGTTTGCATCATTTTTATTGTATATTTATTGAGTTAATACTAATAAACTGAAAATTCACAAAAACGTGGAAAAACGGCAAAATATTGCCTAATTCGATGATATTTTGATTAAATCACATAAAGGAAAAGGGAATGATAAACGTCAAAATATTGCTAAATTCGATGATTTCTCGTACGAAACAAAATGCAAGAAAACTTGCTTAAAATGCAATATTATGCGAAATTCTTAGATTTGAAGGCCAAATCACATATCGTGATACTACATGAAATTGTATCGAAATATTGGTAAAAATGAATATATTTACGTAATATCAAACTACATGAAAAACGTGAAAAAAGTCACGATTATACCAAATTTGAGGATTTTAACTTCGAATCATAGTGCAAGGTTTCGTATTATCTAGATCCAAGAAAAGACATATGACAATGTTGTTTCCAATACAAATGATAAAAATCAATGTGTTTTCATTAGAATTAACTGAAATGTTCCTGATTTTCCGTTCATATTACCGATGGAAGATGTATACGTAAAACCGCTCTAATTCGGCTGAAACGTCGATATATGCAATAAAAACAGAACTTCTCCCCTTTTCAATATCTTACTCAGTATTTTAAAGAGAAACAAATAGATGATTGTAAATGAAGTATTTAAGGTTATAATCTAATCAATTATGTGTTTGCATCATTTTTATTGTATATTTATTGAGTTAATACTAATAAACTGAAAATTCACAAAAACGTGGAAAAACGGCAAAATATTGCCTAATTCAATGATATTTTGATTAAATCACATAAAGGAAAAGGGAATGATAAACGTCAAAATATTGCTAAATTCGATGATTTCTCGTACGAAACAAAATGCAAGAAAACTTGCTTAAAATGCAATATTATGCGAAATTCTGAGATTTGAAGGCCAAATCACATATCGTGATACTACATGAAATAGTATCGAAATATTGGTAAAATGAATATATTTACGTAATATCAAACTACATGAAAAACGTGAAAAAAACACGATTATACCAAATTTGAGGATTTTAACTTCGAATCATAAAGCGAGGTTTCGTACTATTTAGATCCATGAAAAGACATATGACAATGTTGTTTCCAATACAAATTATAAAAATCAATGTGTTTTCATTAGAATTAACTAAAATGTTCCTGATTTTCCGTTTATATTACCGATGGAAGATGTACACCTAAAACCGCTCTAATCCGGCTGAAACGTCGATATATGCAATAAAAACTGAACTTCTCCCCTTTTCAATATTTTACTCAGTATTTTAAAGAGAAACAAATAGATGATTGAAAATGAAGTATTTAAGGTTATAATCTAATCAATTATGTGTTTGCATCATTTTTATTGTATATTTATTGAGTTAATACTAATAAACTGAAAATTCACAAAAACGTGGAAAAACGGCAAAATATTGCCTAATTCGATGATATTTTGATTAAATCACATAAAGGAAAAGGGAATGATGAACGTCAAAATCTTGCTAAATTCGATGATTTCTCGTACGAAACAAAATGCAAGAAAACTTGCTTAAAATGCAATATTATGCGAAATTCTGAGATTTGAAGGCCAAATCACATATCGTGATACGACATGAAATAGTATCGAAATATTGGTAAAAATGAATATATTTACGTAATATCAAACTACATGAAAACGTGAAAAAAGTCACTATTATACCAAATTTGAGGATTTTTACTTCGAATCATAATGCGAGGTTTCGTACTATTTAGATCCATGAAAAGACATATGACAATGTTGTTTCCAATACAAATTATAAAAATCAATGTGTTTTCATTAGAATTAACTGAAATGTTCCTGATTTTCCGTTCATATCACCGATGGAAGATGTACAAGTAAAACCGCTCTAATCCGGATGAAACATCGATATATGCAATAAAAACAGAACTTCTCCCCTTTTCAATATCTTACTCAGTATTTTAAAGAGAAACAAATAGATGATTGAAAATGAAGTATTTAAGGTTACATTCTAATCAATTATGTGTTTGCATCATTTTTATTGTATATTTATTGAGTTAATACTAATAAACTGATAATTCACAAAAACGTGGAAAAACGGCAAAATATTGCCTAATTCGATGATATTTTGATTAAATCACATAAAGGAAAAGGGAATGATAAACGTCAAAATATTGCTAAATTCGATGATTTCTCGTACGAAACAAAATGCAAGAAAACTTGCTTAAAATGCAATATTATGCGAAATTCTGAGATTTGAAGGCCAAATCACATATCGTGATACTACATGAAATAGTATCGAAATATTGGTAGAAATGAATATATTTACGTAATATCAAACTACATGAAAAACGTGAAAAAAGTCACTATTATACCAAATTTGAGGATTTTAACTTCGAATCATAAAGCGAGGTTTCGTACTATTTAGATTCATGAAAAGACATATGACAATGTTGTTTCTAATACAAATTATAAAAATCAATGTGTTTTCATTAGAATTAACTAAAATGTTCCTGATTTTCCGTTTATATTACCGATGGAAGATGTACACGCAAAACCGCTCTATTCCAGCTGAAACGTCGATATATGCAATAAAAACCGAACTTCTCCCCTTTTCAATATCTTACTCAGTATTTTAACGAGAAACAAATACATGATTGAAAATGAAGTATTTAAGGTTACTATCTAATCAATTATGTGTTTGCATCATTTTTATTGTATATTTAATGAATTAATACTAATAAACTGAAAATTCACAAAAACGTGGAAAAACGGCAAAATATTGCCTAATTCGATGATATTTTGATTAAAACATAAAGGAAAAGGGAATGATAAACGTCAAAATATTGCTAAATTCGATGATTTTTCGTACGAAACAAAATGCAAGAAAACTTGCTTAAAATGCAATATTATGCGAAATTCTGAGATTTGAAGGCCAAATCACATATCGTGATACTACATTAAATAGTATCGAAATATTGGTAAAAATGAATATATTTACGTAATATCAAACTACATGAAAAACCTGAAAAAAGTCACGATTATACCAAATTTGAGGATTTTAACTTCGAATCATAGTGCAAGGTTTCGTATTATTTAGATCCAAGAAAAGACATATGACAATGTTGTTTCCAATACAAATGATAAAAATCAATGTGTTTTCATTAGAATTAACTGAAATGTTCCTGATTTTCCGTTCATATTACCGATGGAAGATGTACACGTAAAACCGCTCTAATTCGGCTGAAACGTCGATATATGCAATAAAAACAGAACTTCTCCCCTTTTCAATATCTTACTCAGTATTTTAAAGAGAAACAAATAGATGATTGTAAATGAAGTATTTAAGGTTATAATCTAATCAATTATGTGTTTGCATCATTTTTATTGTATATTTATTGAGTTAATACTAATAAACTGAAAATTCACAAAAACGTGGAAAAACGGCAAAATATTGCCTAATTCGATGATATTTTGAATAAAACATAAAAGAAAAGGGAATGATGAACGTCAAAATCTTGCTAAATTCGATGATTTCTCGTACGAAACAAAATGCAAGAAAACTTGCTTAAAATGCAATATTATGCGAAATTCTGAGATTTGAAGGCCAAATCACATATCGTGATACTACATGAAATAGTATCGAAATATTGGTAAAAATGAATATATTTACGTAATATCAAACTACATGAAAAACCTGAAAAAAAGTCACGATTATACCAAATTTGAGGATTTTAACTTCGAATCATAGTGCAAGGTTTCGTATTATTTAGATCCAAGAAAAGACATATGACAATGTTGTTTCCAATACAAATGATAAAAATCAATGTGTTTTCATTAGAATTAACTAAAATGTTCCTGATTTTCCGTTTATATTACCGATGGAAGATGTACACCTAAAACCGCTCTAATCCGGCTGAAACGTCGATATATGCAATAAAAACAGAACTTCTCCCCTTTTCAATATCTTACTCAGTATTTTAAAGAGAAACAAATAGATGATTGTAAATGAAGTATTTAAGGTTATAATCTAATCAATTATGTGTTTGCATCATTATTATTGTATATTTATTGAGTTAATACTAATAAACTGAAAATTCACAAAAACGTGGAAAAACGGCAAAATATTGCCTAATTCGATGATATTTTTATTAAATCACATAAAGGAAAAGGGAATGATGAACGTCAAAATCTTGCTAAATTCGATGATTTCTCGTACGAAACAAAATGCAAGAAAACTTGCTTAAAATGCAATATTATGCGAAATTCTGAGATTTGAAGGCCAAATCACATATCGTGATACGACATGAAATAGTATCGAAATATTGGTAAAAATGAATATATTTACGTAATATCAAACTACATGAAAAACGTGAAAAAAGTCACTATTATACCAAATTTGAGGATTTTTACTTCGAATCATAATGCGAGGTTTCGTACTATTTAGATCCATGAAAAGACATATGACAATGTTGTTTCCAATACAAATTATAAAAATCAATGTGTTTTCATTAGAATTAACTGAAATGTTCCTGATTTTCCGTTCATATCACCGATGGAAGATGTACAAGTAAAACCGCTCTAATCCGGCTGAAACATCGATATATGCAATAAAAACAGAACTTCTCCCCTTTTCAATATCTTACTCAGTATTTTAAAGAGAAACAAATAGATGATTGAAAATGAAGTATTTAAGGTTACATTCTAATCAATTATGTGTTTGCATCATTTTTATTGTATATTTATTGAGTTAATACTAATAAACTGATAATTCACAAAAACGTGGAAAAACGGCAAAATATTGCCTAATTCGATGATATTTTGATTAAATCACATAAAGGAAAAGGGAATGATAAACGTCAAAATATTGCTAAATTCGATGATTTCTCGTACGAAACAAAATGCAAGAAAACTTGCTTAAAATGCAATATTATGCGAAATTCTGAGATTTGAAGGTCAAATCACATATCGTGATACTACATGAAATAGTATCGAAATATTGGTAAAAATGAATATATTTACGTAATATCAAACTACATCAAAAACGTGAAAAAAGTCACTATTATACCAAATTTGAGGATTTTAACTTCGAATCATAGTGCAAGGTTTCGTATTATTTAGATCCAAGAAAAGACATATGACAATGTTGTTTCCAATACAAATCATAAAAATCAATGTGTTTTCATTAGAATTAACTGAAATGTTCCTGATTTTCCGTTCATATTACCGATGGAAGATGTACACGTAAAACCGCTCTAATCCGGCTGAAACGTCGATATATGCAATAAAAACAGAACTTCTCCCCTTTTCAATATCTTACTCAGTATTTTAAAGAGAAACAAATAGATGATTGTAAATGAAGTATTTTAGGTTATAATCTAATCAATTATGTGTTTGCAGCATTTTTATTGTATATTTATTGAGTTAATACTAATAAACTGAAAATTCACAAAAACGTGGTAAAACGGCAAAATATTGCCTAATTCGATGATATTTTGATTAAATCACATAAAGGAAAAGGGAATGATAAACGTCAAAATATTGCTAAATTCGATGATTTCTCGTACGAAACAAAATGCAAGAAAACTTGCTTAAAATGCAATATTATGCGAAATTCTGAGATTTGAATGCCAAATCACATATCGTGATACTACATGAAATAGTATCGAAATATTGGTAAAAATGAATATATTTACGTAATATCAAACTACATGAAAAACGTGAAAAAAGTCACTATTATACCAAATTTGAGGATTTTAAGTTCGAATCATAAAGCGAGGTTTCGTACTATTTAGATTCATGAAAAGACATATGACAATGTTGTTTCTAATACAAATTATAAAAATCAATGTGTTTTCATTAGAATTAACTAAAATGTTCCTGATTTTCCGTTTATATTACCGATGGAAGATGTACACGCAAAACCGCTCTATTCCGGCTGAAACGTCGATATATGCAATAAAAACCGAACTTCTCCCCTTTTCAATATCTTACTCAGTATTTTAACGAGAAACAAATAGATGATTGAAAATGAAGTATTTAAGGTTACTATCTAATCAATTATGTGTTTGCATCATTTTTATTGTATATTTAATGAATTAATACTAATAAACTGAAAATTCACAAAAACGTGGAAAAACGGCAAAATATTGCCTAATTCGATGATATTTTGAATAAAACATAAAAGAAAAGGGAATGATGAACGTGAAAATCTTGCTAAATTCGATGATTTCTCGTACGAAACAAAATGCAAGAAAACTTGCTTAAAATGCAATATTATGCGAAATTCTGAGATTTGAAGGCCAAATCACATATCGTGATACTACATGAAATAGTATCGAAATATTGGTAAAAATGAATATATTTACGTAATATCAAACTACATGAAAAACCTGAAAAAAAGTCACGATTATACCAAATTTGAGGATTTTAACTTCGAATCATAGTGCAAGGTTTCGTATTATTTAGATCCAAGAAAAGACATATGACAATGTTGTTTCCAATACAAATGATAAAAATCAATGTGTTTTCATTAGAATTAACTAAAATGTTCCTGATTTTCCGTTTATATTACCGATAGAAGATGTACACCTAAAACCGCTCTAATCCGGCTGAAACGTCGATATATGCAATAAAAACAGAACTTCTCCCCTTTTCAATATCTTACTCAGTATTTTAAAGAGAAACAAATAGATGATTGAAAATGAAGTATTTAAGGTTATAATCTAATCAATTATGTGTTTGCATCATTATTATTGTATATTTATTGAGTTAATACTAATAAACTGAAAATTCACAAAAACGTGGAAAAACGGCAAAATATTGCCTAATTCGATGATATTTTTATTAAATCACATAAAGGAAAAGGGAATGATGAACGTCAAAATCTTGCTAAATTCGATGATTTCTCGTACGAAACAAAATGCAAGAAAACTTGCTTAAAATGCAATATTATGCGAAATTCTGAGATTTGAAGGCCAAATCACATATCGTGATACGACATGAAATAGTATCGAAATATTGGTAGAAATGAATATATTTACGTAATATCAAACTACATGAAAAACGTGAAAAAAGTCACTATTATACCAAATTTGAGGATTTTAACTTCGAATCATAAAGCGAGGTTTCGTACTATTTAGATTCATGAAAAGACATATGACAATGTTGTTTCTAATACAAATTATAAAAATCAATGTGTTTTCATTAGAATTAACTAAAATGTTCCTGATTTTCCGTTTATATTACCGATGGAAGATGTACACGCAAAACCGCTCTATTCCGGCTGAAACGTCGATATATGCAATAAAAACCGAACTTCTCCCCTTTTCAATATCTTACTCAGTATTTTAACGAGAAACAAATAGATGATTGAAAATGAAGTATTTAAGGTTACTATCTAATCAATTATGTGTTTGCATCATTTTTATTGTATATTTAATGAATTAATACTAATAAACTGAAAATTCACAAAAACGTGGAAAAACGGCAAAATATTGCCTAATTCGATGATATTTTGAATAAAACATAAAAGAAAAGGGAATGATGAACGTCAAAATCTTGCTAAATTCGATGATTTCTCGTACGAAACAAAATGCAAGAAAACTTGCTTAAAATGCAATATTATGCGAAATTCTGAGATTTGAAGGCCAAATCACATATCGTGATACTACATGAAATAGTATCGAAATATTGGTAAAAATGAATATATTTACGTAATATCAAACTACATGAAAAACCTGAAAAAAAGTCACGATTATACCAAATTTGAGGATTTTAACTTCGAATCATAGTGCAAGGTTTCGTATTATTTAGATCCAAGAAAAGACATATGACAATGTTGTTTCCAATACAAATGATAAAAATCAATGTGTTTTCATTAGAATTAACTAAAATGTTCCTGATTTTCCGTTTATATTACCGATAGAAGATGTACACCTAAAACCGCTCTAATCCGGCTGAAACGTCGATATATGCAATAAAAACAGAACTTCTCCCCTTTTCAATATCTTACTCAGTATTTTAAAGAGAAACAAAATAATGATTGTAAATGAAGTATTTAAGGTTATAATCTAATCAATTATGTGTTTGCATCATTTTTATTGTATATTTATTGAGTTAATACTAATAAACTGAAAATTCACAAAAACGTGGAAAAACGGCAAAATATTGCCTAATTCGATGATATTTTGATTAAATCACATAAAGGAAAAGGGAATGATAAACGTCAAAATATTGCTAAATTCGATGATTTCTCGTACGAAACAAAATGCAAGAAAACTTGCTTAAAATGCAATATTATGCGAAATTCTTAGATTTGAAGGCCAAATCACATATCGTGATACTACATGAAATTGTATCGAAATATTGGTAAAAATGAATATATTTACGTAATATCAAACTACATGAAAAACGTGAAAAAAGTCACGATTATACCAAATTTGAGGATTTTAACTTCGAATCATAGTGCAAGGTTTCGTATTATCTAGATCCAAGAAAAGACATATGACAATGTTGTTTCCAATACAAATGATAAAAATCAATGTGTTTTCATTAGAATTAACTGAAATGTTCCTGATTTTCCGTTCATATTACCGATGGAAGATGTATACGTAAAACCGCTCTAATTCGGCTGAAACGTCGATATATGCAATAAAAACAGAACTTCTCCCCTTTTCAATATCTTACTCAGTATTTTAAAGAGAAACAAATAGATGATTGTAAATGAAGTATTTAAGGTTATAATCTAATCAATTATGTGTTTGCATCATTTTTATTGTATATTTATTGAGTTAATACTAATAAACTGAAAATTCACAAAAACGTGGAAAAACGGCAAAATATTGCCTAATTCAATGATATTTTGATTAAATCACATAAAGGAAAAGGGAATGATAAACGTCAAAATATTGCTAAATTCGATGATTTCTCGTACGAAACAAAATGCAAGAAAACTTGCTTAAAATGCAATATTATGCGAAATTCTGAGATTTGAAGGCCAAATCACATATCGTGATACTACATGAAATAGTATCGAAATATTGGTAAAATGAATATATTTACGTAATATCAAACTACATGAAAAACGTGAAAAAAACACGATTATACCAAATTTGAGGATTTTAACTTCGAATCATAAAGCGAGGTTTCGTACTATTTAGATCCATGAAAAGACATATGACAATGTTGTTTCCAATACAAATTATAAAAATCAATGTGTTTTCATTAGAATTAACTAAAATGTTCCTGATTTTCCGTTTATATTACCGATGGAAGATGTACACCTAAAACCGCTCTAATCCGGCTGAAACGTCGATATATGCAATAAAAACTGAACTTCTCCCCTTTTCAATATTTTACTCAGTATTTTAAAGAGAAACAAATAGATGATTGAAAATGAAGTATTTAAGGTTATAATCTAATCAATTATGTGTTTGCATCATTTTTATTGTATATTTATTGAGTTAATACTAATAAACTGAAAATTCACAAAAACGTGGAAAAACGGCAAAATATTGCCTAATTCGATGATATTTTGATTAAATCACATAAAGGAAAAGGGAATGATGAACGTCAAAATCTTGCTAAATTCGATGATTTCTCGTACGAAACAAAATGCAAGAAAACTTGCTTAAAATGCAATATTATGCGAAATTCTGAGATTTGAAGGCCAAATCACATATCGTGATACGACATGAAATAGTATCGAAATATTGGTAAAAATGAATATATTTACGTAATATCAAACTACATGAAAACGTGAAAAAAGTCACTATTATACCAAATTTGAGGATTTTTACTTCGAATCATAATGCGAGGTTTCGTACTATTTAGATCCATGAAAAGACATATGACAATGTTGTTTCCAATACAAATTATAAAAATCAATGTGTTTTCATTAGAATTAACTGAAATGTTCCTGATTTTCCGTTCATATCACCGATGGAAGATGTACAAGTAAAACCGCTCTAATCCGGCTGAAACATCGATATATGCAATAAAAACAGAACTTCTCCCCTTTTCAATATCTTACTCAGTATTTTAAAGAGAAACAAATAGATGATTGAAAATGAAGTATTTAAGGTTACATTCTAATCAATTATGTGTTTGCATCATTTTTATTGTATATTTATTGAGTTAATACTAATAAACTGATAATTCACAAAAACGTGGAAAAACGGCAAAATATTGCCTAATTCGATGATATTTTGATTAAATCACATAAAGGAAAAGGGAATGATAAACGTCAAAATATTGCTAAATTCGATGATATCTCGTACGAAACAAAATGCAAGAAAACTTGCTTAAAATGCAATATTATGCGAAATTCTGAGATTTGAAGGCCAAATCACATATCGTGATACTACATGAAATAGTATCGAAATATTGGTAGAAATGAATATATTTACGTAATATCAAACTACATGAAAAACGTGAAAAAAGTCACTATTATACCAAATTTGAGGATTTTAACTTCGAATCATAAAGCGAGGTTTCGTACTATTTAGATTCATGAAAAGACATATGACAATGTTGTTTCTAATACAAATTATAAAAATCAATGTGTTTTCATTAGAATTAACTAAAATGTTCCTGATTTTCCGTTTATATTACCGATGGAAGATGTACACGCAAAACCGCTCTATTCCGGCTGAAACGTCGATATATGCAATAAAAACCGAACTTCTCCCCTTTTCAATATCTTACTCAGTATTTTAACGAGAAACAAATAGATGATTGAAAATGAAGTATTTAAGGTTACTATCTAATCAATTATGTGTTTGCATCATTTTTATTGTATATTTAATGAATTAATACTAATAAACTGAAAATTCACAAAAACGTGGAAAAACGGCAAAATATTGCCTAATTCGATGATATTTTGATTAAAACATAAAGGAAAAGGGAATGATAAACGTCAAAATATTGCTAAATTCGATGATTTCTCGTACGAAACAAAATGCAAGAAAACTTGCTTAAAATGCAATATTATGCGATATTCTGAGATTTGAAGGCCAAATCACATATCGTGATACTACATTAAATAGTATCGAAATATTGGTAAAAATGAATATATTTACGTAATATCAAACTACATGAAAAACCTGAAAAAAGTCACGATTATACCAAATTTGAGGATTTTAACTTCGAATCATAGTGCAAGGTTTCGTATTATTTAGATCCAAGAAAAGACATATGACAATGTTGTTTCCAATACAAATGATAAAAATCAATGTGTTTTCATTAGAATTAACTGAAATGTTCCTGATTTTCCGTTCATATTACCGATGGAAGATGTACACGTAAAACCGCTCTAATTCGGCTGAAACGTCGATATATGCAATAAAAACAGAACTTCTCCCCTTTTCAATATCTTACTCAGTATTTTAAAGAGAAACAAATAGATGATTGTAAATGAAGTATTTAAGGTTATAATCTAATCAATTATGTGTTTGCATCATTTTTATTGTATATTTATTGAGTTAATACTAATAAACTGAAAATTCACAAAAACGTGGAAAAACGGCAAAATATTGCCTAATTCGATGATATTTTGAATAAAACATAAAAGAAAAGGGAATGATGAACGTCAAAATCTTGCTAAATTCGATGATTTCTCGTACGAAACAAAATGCAAGAAAACTTGCTTAAAATGCAATATTATGCGAAATTCTGAGATTTGAAGGCCAAATCACATATCGTGATACTACATGAAATAGTATCGAAATATTGGTAAAAATGAATATATTTACGTAATATCAAACTACATGAAAAACCTGAAAAAAAGTCACGATTATACCAAATTTGAGGATTTTAACTTCGAATCATAGTGCAAGGTTTCGTATTATTTAGATCCAAGAAAAGACATATGACAATGTTGTTTCCAATACAAATGATAAAAATCAATGTGTTTTCATTAGAATTAACTAAAATGTTCCTGATTTTCCGTTTATATTACCGATGGAAGATGTACACCTAAAACCGCTCTAATCCGGCTGAAACGTCGATATATGCAATAAAAACAGAACTTCTCCCCTTTTCAATATCTTACTCAGTATTTTAAAGAGAAACAAATAGATGATTGTAAATGAAGTATTTAAGGTTATAATCTAATCAATTATGTGTTTGCATCATTATTATTGTATATTTATTGAGTTAATACTAATAAACTGAAAATTCACAAAAACGTGGAAAAACGGCAAAATATTGCCTAATTCGATGATATTTTTATTAAATCACATAAAGGAAAAGGGAATGATGAACGTCAAAATCTTGCTAAATTCGATGATTTCTCGTACGAAACAAAATGCAAGAAAACTTGCTTAAAATGCAATATTATGCGAAATTCTGAGATTTGAAGGCCAAATCACATATCGTGATACGACATGAAATAGTATCGAAATATTGGTAAAAATGAATATATTTACGTAATATCAAACTACATGAAAAACGTGAAAAAAGTCACTATTATACCAAATTTGAGGATTTTTACTTCGAATCATAATGCGAGGTTTCGTACTATTTAGATCCATGAAAAGACATATGACAATGTTGTTTCCAATACAAATTATAAAAATCAATGTGTTTTCATTAGAATTAACTGAAATGTTCCTGATTTTCCGTTCATATCACCGATGGAAGATGTACAAGTAAAACCGCTGTAATCCGGCTGAAACATCGATATATGCAATAAAAACAGAACTTCTCCCCTTTTCAATATCTTACTCAGTATTTTAAAGAGAAACAAATAGATGATTGAAAATGAAGTATTTAAGGTTACATTCTAATCAATTATGTGTTTGCATCATTTTTATTGTATATTTATTGAGTTAATACTAATAAACTGATAATTCACAAAAACGTGGAAAAACGGCAAAATATTGCCTTATTCGATGATATTTTGATTAAATCACATAAAGGAAAAGGGAATGATAAACGTCAAAATATTGCTAAATTCGATGATTTCTCGTACGAAACAAAATGCAAGAAAACTTGCTTAAAATGCAATATTATGCGAAATTCTGAGATTTGAAGGCCAAATCACATATCGTGATACTACATGAAATAGTATCGAAATATTGGTAAAAATGAATATATTTACGTAATATCAAACTACATCAAAAACGTGAAAAAAGTCACTATTATACCAAATTTGAGGATTTTAACTTCGAATCATAGTGCAAGGTTTCGTATTATTTAGATCCAAGAAAAGACATATGACAATGTTGTTTCCAATACAAATCATAAAAATCAATGTGTTTTCATTAGAATTAACTGAAATGTTCCTGATTTTCCGTTCATATTACCGATGGAAGATGTACACGTAAAACCGCTCTAATCCGGCTGAAACGTCGATATATGCAATAAAAACAGAACTTCTCCCCTTTTCAATATCTTACTCAGTATTTTAAAGAGAAACAAATAGATGATTGTAAATGAAGTATTTAAGGTTATAATCTAATCAATTATGTGTTTGCAGCATTTTTATTGTATATTTATTGAGTTAATACTAATAAACTGAAAATTCACAAAAACGTGGTAAAACGGCAAAATATTGCCTAATTCGATGATATTTTGATTAAATCACATAAAGGAAAAGGGAATGATAAACGTCAAAATATTGCTAAATTCGATGATTTCTCGTACGAAACAAAATGCAAGAAAACTTGCTTAAAATGCAATATTATGCGAAATTCTGAGATTTGAATGCCAAATCACATATCGTGATACTACATGAAATAGTATCGAAATATTGGTAAAAATGAATATATTTACGTAATATCAAACTACATGAAAAACGTGAAAAAAGTCACTATTATACCAAATTTGAGGATTTTAAGTTCGAATCATAAAGCGAGGTTTCGTACTATTTAGATTCATGAAAAGACATATGACAATGTTGTTTCTAATACAAATTATAAAAATCAATGTGTTTTCATTAGAATTAACTAAAATGTTCCTGATTTTCCGTTTATATTACCGATGGAAGATGTACACGCAAAACCGCTCTATTCCGGCTGAAACGTCGATATATGCAATAAAAACCGAACTTCTCCCCTTTTCAATATCTTACTCAGTATTTTAACGAGAAACAAATAGATGATTGAAAATGAAGTATTTAAGGTTACTATCTAATCAATTATGTGTTTGCATCATTTTTATTGTATATTTAATGAATTAATACTAATAAACTGAAAATTCACAAAAACGTGGAAAAACGGCAAAATATTGCCTAATTCGATGATATTTTGAATAAAACATAAAAGAAAAGGGAATGATGAACGTGAAAATCTTGCTAAATTCGATGATTTCTCGTACGAAACAAAATGCAAGAAAACTTGCTTAAAATGCAATATTATGCGAAATTCTGAGATTTGAAGGCCAAATCACATATCGTGATACTACATGAAATAGTATCGAAATATTGGTAAAAATGAATATATTTACGTAATATCAAACTACATGAAAAACCTGAAAAAAAGTCACGATTATACCAAATTTGAGGATTTTAACTTCGAATCATAGTGCAAGGTTTCGTATTATTTAGATCCAAGAAAAGACATATGACAATGTTGTTTCCAATACAAATGATAAAAATCAATGTGTTTTCATTAGAATTAACTAAAATGTTCCTGATTTTCCGTTTATATTACCGATAGAAGATGTACACCTAAAACCGCTCTAATCCGGCTGAAACGTCGATATATGCAATAAAAACAGAACTTCTCCCCTTTTCAATATCTTACTCAGTATTTTAAAGAGAAACAAATAGATGATTGAAAATGAAGTATTTAAGGTTATAATCTAATCAATTATGTGTTTGCATCATTATTATTGTATATTTATTGAGTTAATACTAATAAACTGAAAATTCACAAAAACGTGGAAAAACGGCAAAATATTGCCTAATTCGATGATATTTTTATTAAATCACATAAAGGAAAAGGGAATGATGAACGTCAAAATCTTGCTAAATTCGATGATTTCTCGTACGAAACAAAATGCAAGAAAACTTGCTTAAAATGCAATATTATGCGAAATTCTGAGATTTGAAGGCCAAATCACATATCGTGATACGACATGAAATAGTATCGAAATATTGGTAAAAATGAATATATTTACGTAATATCAAACTACATGAAAAACGTGAAAAAAGTCACTATTATACCAAATTTGAGGATTTTTACTTCGAATCATAATGCGAGGTTTCGTACTATTTAGATCCATGAAAAGACATATGACAATGTTGTTTCCAATACAAATTATAAAAATCAATGTGTTTTCATTAGAATTAACTGAAATGTTCCTGATTTTCCGTTCATATCACCGATGGAAGATGTACAAGTAAAACCGCTCTAATCCGGCTGAAACATCGATATATGCAATAAAAACAGAACTTCTCCCCTTTTCAATATCTTACTCAGTATTTTAAAGAGAAACAAATAGATGATTGAAAATGAAGTATTTAAGGTTACATTCTAATCAATTATGTGTTTGCATCATTTTTATTGTATATTTATTGAGTTAATACTAATAAACTGATAATTCACAAAAACGTGGAAAAACAGCAAAATATTGCCTAATTCGATGATATTTTGATTAAATCACATAAAGGAAAAGGGAATGATAAACGTCAAAATATTGCTAAATTCGATGATTTCTCGTACGAAACAAAATGCAAGAAAACTTGCTTAAAATGCAATATTATGCGAAATTCTGAGATTTGAAGGCCAAATCACATATCGTGATACTACATGAAATAGTATCGAAATATTGGTAAAAATGAATATATTTACGTAATATCAAACTACATGAAAAACGTGAAAAAAGTCACTATTATACCAAATTTGAGGATTTTAAGTTCGAATCATAAAGCGAGGTTTCGTACTATTTAGATTCATGAAAAGACATATGACAATGTTGTGTCTAATACAAATTATAAAAATCAATGTGTTTTCATTAGAATTAACTAAAATGTTCCTGATTTTCCGTTTATATTACCGATGGAAGATGTACACGCAAAACCGCTCTATTCCGGCTGAAACGTCGATATATGCAATAAAAACCGAACTTCTCCCCTTTTCAATATCTTACTCAGTATTTTAAAGAGAAACAAATAGATGATTGAAAATGAAGTATTTAAGGGTACTATCTAATCAATTATGTGTTTGCATCATTTTTATTGTATATTTAATGAATTAATACTAATAAACTGAAAATTCACAAAAACGTAGAAAAACGGCAAAATATTGCCTAATTCGATGATATTTTGAATAAAACATAAAGGAAAAGGGAATGATGAACGTCAAAATCTTGCTAAATTCGATGATTTCTCGTACGAAACAAAATGCAAGAAAACTTGCTTAAAATGCAATATTATGCGAAATTCTGAGATTTGAAGGCCAAATCACATATCGTGATACTACATGAAATAGTATCGAAATATTGGTAAAAATGAATATATTTACGTAATATCAAACTACATGAAAAACCTGAAAAAAAGTCACGATTATACCAAATTTGAGGATTTTAACTTCGAATCATAGTGCAAGGTTTCGTATTATTTAGATCCAAGAAAAGACATATGACAATGTTGTTTCCAATACAAATGATAAAAATCAATGTGTTTTCATTAGAATTAACTGAAATGTTCCTGATTTTCCGTTCATATTACCGATGGAAGATGTACACGTAAAACCGCTCTAATTCGGCTGAAACGTCGATATATGCAATAAAAACAGAACTTCTCCCCTTTTCAATATCTTACTCAGTATTTTAAAGAGAAACAAATAGATGATTGTAAATGAAGTATTTAAGGTTATAATCTAATCAATTATGTGTTTGCATCATTTTTATTGTATATTTATTGAGTTAATACTAATAAACTGAAAATTCACAAAAACGTGGAAAAACGGCAAAATATTGCCTAATTCGATGATATTTTGATTAAATCACATAAAGGAAAAGGGAATGATAAACGTCAAAATATTGCTAAATTCGATGATTTCTCGTACGAAACAAAATGCAAGAAAACTTGCTTAAAATGCAATATTATGCGAAATTCTTAGATTTGAAGGCCAAATCACATATCGTGATACTACATGAAATTGTATCGAAATATTGGTAAAAATGAATATATTTACGTAATATCAAACTACATGAAAAACGTGAAAAAAGTCACGACTATACCAAATTTGAGGATTTTAACTTCGAATCATAAAGCGAGGTTTCGTACTATTTAGATCCATGAAAAGACATATGACAATGTTGTTTCCAATACAAATTATAAAAATCAATGTGTTTTCTTTAGAATTAACTAAAATGTTCCTGATTTTCCGTTTATATTACCGATGGAAGATGTACACCTAAAACCGCTCTAATCCGGCTGAAACGTCGATATATGCAATAAAAACAGAACTTCTCCCCTTTTCAATATCTTACTCAGTATTTTAAAGAGAAACAAATAGATGATTGAAAATGAAGTATTTAAGGTTATAATCTAATCAATTATGTGTTTGCATCATTATTATTGTATATTTATTGAGTTAATACTAATAAACTGAAAATTCACAAAAACGTGGAAAAACGGCAAAATATTGCCTAATTCGATGATATTTTTATTAAATCACATAAAGGAAAAGGGAATGATGAACGTCAAAATCTTGCTAAATTCGATGATTTCTCGTACGAAACAAAATGCAAGAAAACTTGCTTAAAACCAAAGTTTACAAATTTCGTGATACTATGCGAAATTCTGAGATTTGAAGGCCAAATCACATATCGTGATACGACATGAAATAGTATCGAAATATTGGTAAAAATGAATATATTTACGTAATATCAAACTACATGAAAAACGTGAAAAAAGTCACTATTATACCAAATTTGAGGATTTTTACTTCGAATCATAATGCGAGGTTTCGTACTATTTAGATCCATGAAAAGACATATGACAATGTTGTTTCCAATACAAATTATAAAAATCAATGTGTTTTCATTAGAATTAACTGAAATGTTCCTGATTTTCCGTTCATATCACCGATGGAAGATGTACAAGTAAAACCGCTCTAATCCGGCTGAAACATCGATATATGCAATAAAAACAGAACTTCTCCCCTTTTCAATATCTTACTCAGTATTTTAAAGAGAAACAAATAGATGATTGAAAATGAAGTATTTAAGGTTACATTCTAATCAATTATGTGTTTGCATCATTTTTATTGTATATTTATTGAGTTAATACTAATAAACTGATAATTCACAAAAACGTGGAAAAACGGCAAAATATTGCCTAATTCGATGATATTTTGAATAAAACATAAAGGAAAAGGGAATGATGAACGTCAAAATCTTGCTAAATTCGATGATTTCTCGTACGAAACAAAATGCAAGAAAACTTGCTTAAAATGCAATATTATGCGAAATTCTGAGATTTGAAGGCCAAATCACATATCGTGATACTACATGAAATAGTATCGAAATATTGGTAAAAATGAATATATTTACGTAATATCAAACTACATGAAAAACCTGAAAAAAAGTCACGATTATACCAAATTTGAGGATTTTAACTTCGAATCATAGTGCAAGGTTTCGTATTATTTAGATCCAAGAAAAGACATATGACAATGTTGTTTCCAATACAAATGATAAAAATCAATGTGTTTTCATTAGAATTAACTGAAATGTTCCTGATTTTCCGTTCATATTACCGATGGAAGATGTACACGTAAAACCGCTCTAATTCGGCTGAAACGTCGATATATGCAATAAAAACAGAACTTCTCCCCTTTTCAATATCTTACTCAGTATTTTAAAGAGAAACAAATAGAGTATTGTAAATGAAGTATTTAAGGTTATAATCTAATCAATTATGTGTTTGCATCATTTTTATTGTATATTTATTGAGTTAATACTAATAAACTGAAAATTCACATAAACGTGGAAAAACGGCAAAATATTGCCTAATTCGATGATATTTTGATTAAATCACATAAAGGAAAAGGGAATGATAAACGTCAAAATATTGCTAAATTCGATGATTTCTCGTACGAAACAAAATGCAAGAAAACTTGCTTAAAATGCAATATTATGCGAAATTCTTAGATTTGAAGGCCAAATCACATATCGTGATACTACATGAAATTGTATCGAAATATTGGTAAAAATGAATATATTTACGTAATATCAAACTACATGAAAAACGTGAAAAAAGTCACGATTATACCAAATTTGAGGATTTTAACTTCGAATCATAAAGCGAGGTTTCGTACTATTTAGATCCATGAAAAGACATATGACAATGTTGTTTCCAATACAAATTATAAAAATCAATGTGTTTTCATTAGAATTAACTAAAATGTTCCTGATTTTCCGTTTATATTACCGATGGAAGATGTACACCTAAAACCGCTCTAATCCGACTGAAACGTCGATATATGCAATAAAAACAGAACTTCTCCCCTTTTCAATATCTTACTCAGTATTTTAAAGAGAAACAAATAGATGATTGAAAATGAAGTATTTAAGGTTATAATCTAATCAATTATGTGTTTGCATCATTTTTATTGTATATTTATTGAGTTAATACTAATAAACTGAAAATTCACAAAAACGTGGAAAAACGGCAAAATATTGCCTAATTCGATGATATTTTGATTAAATCACATAAAGGAAAAGGGAATGATGAACGTCAAAATCTTGCTAAATTCGATGATTTCTCGTACGAAACAAAATGCAAGAAAACTTGCTTAAAATGCAATATTATGCGAAATTCTGAGATTTGAAGGCCAAATCACATATCGTGATACTACATGAAATAGTATCGAAATATTGGTAAAAATGAATATATTTACGTAATATCAAACTACATGAAAAACCTGAAAAAAAGTCACGATTATACCAAATTTGAGGATTTTAACTTCGAATCATAGTGCAAGGTTTCGTATTATTTAGATCCAAGAAAAGACATATGACAATGTTGTTTCCAATACAAATGATAAAAATCAATGTGTTTTCATTAGAATTAACTGAAATGTTCCTGATTTTCCGTTCATATTACCGATGGAAGATGTACACGTAAAACCGCTCTAATTCGGCTGAAACGTCGATATATGCAATAAAAACAGAACTTCTCCCCTTTTCAATATCTTACTCAGTATTTTAAAGAGAAACAAATAGAGTATTGTAAATGAAGTATTTAAGGTTATAATCTAATCAATTATGTGTTTGCATCATTTTTATTGTATATTTATTGAGTTAATACTAATAAACTGAAAATTCACATAAACGTGGAAAAACGGCAAAATATTGCCTAATTCGATGATATTTTGATTAAATCACATAAAGGAAAAGGGAATGATAAACGTCAAAATATTGCTAAATTCGATGATTTCTCGTACGAAACAAAATGCAAGAAAACTTGCTTAAAATGCAATATTATGCGAAATTCTTAGATTTGAAGGCCAAATCACATATCGTGATACTACATGAAATTGTATCGAAATATTGGTAAAAATGAATATATTTACGTAATATCAAACTACATGAAAAACGTGAAAAAAGTCACGATTATACCAAATTTGAGGATTTTAACTTCGAATCATAAAGCGAGGTTTCGTACTATTTAGATCCATGAAAAGACATATGACAATGTTGTTTCCAATACAAATTATAAAAATCAATGTGTTTTCATTAGAATTAACTAAAATGTTCCTGATTTTCCGTTTATATTACCGATGGAAGATGTACACCTAAAACCGCTCTAATCCGACTGAAACGTCGATATATGCAATAAAAACAGAACTTCTCCCCTTTTCAATATCTTACTCAGTATTTTAAAGAGAAACAAATAGATGATTGAAAATGAAGTATTTAAGGTTATAATCTAATCAATTATGTGTTTGCATCATTTTTATTGTATATTTATTGAGTTAATACTAATAAACTGAAAATTCACAAAAACGTGGAAAAACGGCAAAATATTGCCTAATTCGATGATATTTTGATTAAATCACATAAAGGAAAAGGGAATGATGAACGTCAAAATCTTGCTAAATTCGATGATTTCTCGTACGAAACAAAATGCAAGAAAACTTGCTTAAAATGCAATATTATGCGAAATTCTGAGATTTGAAGGCCAAATCACATATCGTGATACTACATGAAATAGTATCGAAATATTGGTAAAAATGAATATATTTACGTAATATCAAACTACATGAAAAACCTGAAAAAAAGTCACGATTATACCAAATTTGAGGATTTTAACTTCGAATCATAGTGCAAGGTTTCGTATTATTTAGATCCAAGAAAAGACATATGACAATGTTGTTTCCAATACAAATGATAAAAATCAATGTGTTTTCATTAGAATTAACTGAAATGTTCCTGATTTTCCGTTCATATTACCGATGGAAGATGTACACGTAAAACCGCTCTAATTCGGCTGAAACGTCGATATATGCAATAAAAACAGAACTTCTCCCCTTTTCAATATCTTACTCAGTATTTTAAAGAGAAACAAATAGAGTATTGTAAATGAAGTATTTAAGGTTATAATCTAATCAATTATGTGTTTGCATCATTTTTATTGTATATTTATTGAGTTAATACTAATAAACTGAAAATTCACATAAACGTGGAAAAACGGCAAAATATTGCCTAATTCGATGATATTTTGATTAAATCACATAAAGGAAAAGGGAATGATAAACGTCAAAATATTGCTAAATTCGATGATTTCTCGTACGAAACAAAATGCAAGAAAACTTGCTTAAAATGCAATATTATGCGAAATTCTGAGATTTGAAGGCCAAATCACATATCGTGATACTACATGAAATTGTATCGAAATATTGGTAAAAATGAATATATTTACGTAATATCAAACTACATGAAAAACGTGAAAAAAGTCACGATTATACCAAATTTGAGGATTTTAACTTCGAATCATAAAGCGAGGTTTCGTACTATTTAGATCCATGAAAAGACATATGACAATGTTGTTTCCAATACAAATTATAAAAATCAATGTGTTTTCATTAGAATTAACTAAAATGTTCCTGATTTTCCGTTTATATTACCGATGGAAGATGTACACCTAAAACCGCTCTAATCCGACTGAAACGTCGATATATGCAATAAAAACAGAACTTCTCCCCTTTTCAATATCTTACTCAGTATTTTAAAGAGAAACAAATAGATGATTGAAAATGAAGTATTTAAGGTTATAATCTAATCAATTATGTGTTTGCATCATTTTTATTGTATATTTATTGAGTTAATACTAATAAACTGAAAATTCACAAAAACGTGGAAAAACGGCAAAATATTGCCTAATTCGATGATATTTTGATTAAATCACATAAAGGAAAAGGGAATGATGAACGTCAAAATCTTGCTAAATTCGATGATTTCTCGTACGAAACAAAATGCAAGAAAACTTGCTTAAAATGCAATATTATGCGAAATTCTGAGATTTGAAGGCCAAATCACATATCGTGATACTACATGAAATAGTATCGAAATATTGGTAAAAATGAATATATTTACGTAATATCAAACTACATGAAAAACCTGAAAAAAAGTCACGATTATACCAAATTTGAGGATTTTAACTTCGAATCATAGTGCAAGGTTTCGTATTATTTAGATCCAAGAAAAGACATATGACAATGTTGTTTCCAATACAAATGATAAAAATCAATGTGTTTTCATTAGAATTAACTGAAATGTTCCTGATTTTCCGTTCATATTACCGATGGAAGATGTACACGTAAAACCGCTCTAATTCGGCTGAAACGTCGATATATGCAATAAAAACAGAACTTCTCCCCTTTTCAATAGGGGAGAAGTTTTCATCATTTTTTGACTCAGTATTTTAAAGAGAAACAAATAGAGTATTGTAAATGAAGTATTTAAGGTTATAATCTAATCAATTATGTGTTTGCATCATTTTTATTGTATATTTATTGAGTTAATACTAATAAACTGAAAATTCACATAAACGTGGAAAAACGGCAAAATATTGCCTAATTCGATGATATTTTGATTAAATCACATAAAGGAAAAGGGAATGATAAACGTCAAAATATTGCTAAATTCGATGATTTCTCGTACGAAACAAAATGCAAGAAAACTTGCTTAAAATGCAATATTATGCGAAATTCTTAGATTTGAAGGCCAAATCACATATCGTGATACTACATGAAATTGTATCGAAATATTGGTAAAAATGAATATATTTACGTAATATCAAACTACATGAAAAACGTGAAAAAAGTCACGATTATACCAAATTTGAGGATTTTAACTTCGAATCATAAAGCGAGGTTTCGTACTATTTAGATCCATGAAAAGACATATGACAATGTTGTTTCCAATACAAATGATAAAAATCAATGTGTTTTCATTAGAATTAACTAAAATGTTCCTGATTTTCCGTTTATATTACCGATGGAAGATGTACACCTAAAACCGCTCTAATCCGACTGAAACGTCGATATATGCAATAAAAACAGAACTTCTCCCCTTTTCAATATCTTACTCAGTATTTTAAAGAGAAACAAATAGATGATTGTAAATGAAGTATTTAAGGTTATAATCTAATCAATTATGTGTTTGCATCATTATTATTGTATATTTATTGAGTTAATACTAATAAACTGAAAATTCACAAAAACGTGGAAAAACGGCAAAATATTGCCTAATTCGATGATATTTTTATTAAATCACATAAAGGAAAAGGGAATGATGAACGTCAAAATCTTGCTAAATTCGATGATTTCTCGTACGAAACAAAATGCAAGAAAACTTGCTTAAAATGCAATATTATGCGAAATTCTGAGATTTGAAGGCCAAATCACATATCGTGATACGACATGAAATAGTATCGAAATATTGGTAAAAATGAATATATTTACGTAATATCAAACTACATGAAAAACGTGAAAAAAGTCACTATTATACCAAATTTGAGGATTTTTACTTCGAATCATAATGCGAGGTTTCGTACTATTTAGATCCATGAAAAGACATATGACAATGTTGTTTCCAATACAAATTATAAAAATCAATGTGTTTTCATTAGAATTAACTGAAATGTTCCTGATTTTCCGTTCATATCACCGATGGAAGATGTACAAGTAAAACCGCTGTAATCCGGCTGAAACATCGATATATGCAATAAAAACAGAACTTCTCCCCTTTTCAATATCTTACTCAGTATTTTAAAGAGAAACAAATAGATGATTGAAAATGAAGTATTTAAGGTTACATTCTAATCAATTATGTGTTTGCATCATTTTTATTGTATATTTATTGAGTTAATACTAATAAACTGATAATTCACAAAAACGTGGAAAAACGGCAAAATATTGCCTTATTCGATGATATTTTGATTAAATCACATAAAGGAAAAGGGAATGATAAACGTCAAAATATTGCTAAATTCGATGATTTCTCGTACGAAACAAAATGCAAGAAAACTTGCTTAAAATGCAATATTATGCGAAATTCTGAGATTTGAAGGCCAAATCACATATCGTGATACTACATGAAATAGTATCGAAATATTGGTAAAAATGAATATATTTACGTAATATCAAACTACATCAAAAACGTGAAAAAAGTCACTATTATACCAAATTTGAGGATTTTAACTTCGAATCATAGTGCAAGGTTTCGTATTATTTAGATCCAAGAAAAGACATATGACAATGTTGTTTCCAATACAAATCATAAAAATCAATGTGTTTTCATTAGAATTAACTGAAATGTTCCTGATTTTCCGTTCATATTACCGATGGAAGATGTACACGTAAAACCGCTCTAATCCGGCTGAAACGTCGATATATGCAATAAAAACAGAACTTCTCCCCTTTTCAATATCTTACTCAGTATTTTAAAGAGAAACAAATAGATGATTGTAAATGAAGTATTTAAGGTTATAATCTAATCAATTATGTGTTTGCAGCATTTTTATTGTATATTTATTGAGTTAATACTAATAAACTGAAAATTCACAAAAACGTGGTAAAACGGCAAAATATTGCCTAATTCGATGATATTTTGATTAAATCACATAAAGGAAAAGGGAATGATAAACGTCAAAATATTGCTAAATTCGATGATTTCTCGTACGAAACAAAATGCAAGAAAACTTGCTTAAAATGCAATATTATGCGAAATTCTGAGATTTGAATGCCAAATCACATATCGTGATACTACATGAAATAGTATCGAAATATTGGTAAAAATGAATATATTTACGTAATATCAAACTACATGAAAAACGTGAAAAAAGTCACTATTATACCAAATTTGAGGATTTTAAGTTCGAATCATAAAGCGAGGTTTCGTACTATTTAGATTCATGAAAAGACATATGACAATGTTGTTTCTAATACAAATTATAAAAATCAATGTGTTTTCATTAGAATTAACTAAAATGTTCCTGATTTTCCGTTTATATTACCGATGGAAGATGTACACGCAAAACCGCTCTATTCCGGCTGAAACGTCGATATATGCAATAAAAACCGAACTTCTCCCCTTTTCAATATCTTACTCAGTATTTTAACGAGAAACAAATAGATGATTGAAAATGAAGTATTTAAGGTTACTATCTAATCAATTATGTGTTTGCATCATTTTTATTGTATATTTAATGAATTAATACTAATAAACTGAAAATTCACAAAAACGTGGAAAAACGGCAAAATATTGCCTAATTCGATGATATTTTGAATAAAACATAAAAGAAAAGGGAATGATGAACGTGAAAATCTTGCTAAATTCGATGATTTCTCGTACGAAACAAAATGCAAGAAAACTTGCTTAAAATGCAATATTATGCGAAATTCTGAGATTTGAAGGCCAAATCACATATCGTGATACTACATGAAATAGTATCGAAATATTGGTAAAAATGAATATATTTACGTAATATCAAACTACATGAAAAACCTGAAAAAAAGTCACGATTATACCAAATTTGAGGATTTTAACTTCGAATCATAGTGCAAGGTTTCGTATTATTTAGATCCAAGAAAAGACATATGACAATGTTGTTTCCAATACAAATGATAAAAATCAATGTGTTTTCATTAGAATTAACTAAAATGTTCCTGATTTTCCGTTTATATTACCGATAGAAGATGTACACCTAAAACCGCTCTAATCCGGCTGAAACGTCGATATATGCAATAAAAACAGAACTTCTCCCCTTTTCAATATCTTACTCAGTATTTTAAAGAGAAACAAATAGATGATTGAAAATGAAGTATTTAAGGTTATAATCTAATCAATTATGTGTTTGCATCATTATTATTGTATATTTATTGAGTTAATACTAATAAACTGAAAATTCACAAAAACGTGGAAAAACGGCAAAATATTGCCTAATTCGATGATATTTTTATTAAATCACATAAAGGAAAAGGGAATGATGAACGTCAAAATCTTGCTAAATTCGATGATTTCTCGTACGAAACAAAATGCAAGAAAACTTGCTTAAAATGCAATATTATGCGAAATTCTGAGATTTGAAGGCCAAATCACATATCGTGATACGACATGAAATAGTATCGAAATATTGGTAAAAATGAATATATTTACGTAATATCAAACTACATGAAAAACGTGAAAAAAGTCACTATTATACCAAATTTGAGGATTTTACTTCGAATCATAATGCGAGGTTTCGTACTATTTAGATCCATGAAAAGACATATGACAATGTTGTTTCCAATACAAATTATAAAAATCAATGTGTTTTCATTAGAATTAACTGAAATGTTCCTGATTTTCCGTTCATATCACCGATGGAAGATGTACAAGTAAAACCGCTCTAATCCGGCTGAAACATCGATATATGCAATAAAAACAGAACTTCTCCCCTTTTCAATATCTTACTCAGTATTTTAAAGAGAAACAAATAGATGATTGAAAATGAAGTATTTAAGGTTACATTCTAATCAATTATGTGTTTGCATCATTTTTATTGTATATTTATTGAGTTAATACTAATAAACTGATAATTCACAAAAACGTGGAAAAACGGCAAAATATTGCCTAATTCGATGATATTTTGATTAAATCACATAAAGGAAAAGGGAATGATAAACGTCAAAATATTGCTAAATTCGATGATTTCTCGTACGAAACAAAATGCAAGAAAACTTGCTTAAAATGCAATATTATGCGAAATTCTGAGATTTGAAGGCCAAATCACATATCGTGATACTACATGAAATAGTATCGAAATATTGGTAAAAATGAATATATTTACGTAATATCAAACTACATGAAAAACGTGAAAAAAGTCACTATTATACCAAATTTGAGGATTTTAAGTTCGAATCATAAAGCGAGGTTTCGTACTATTTAGATTCATGAAAAGACATATGACAATGTTGTGTCTAATACAAATTATAAAAATCAATGTGTTTTCATTAGAATTAACTAAAATGTTCCTGATTTTCCGTTTATATTACCGATGGAAGATGTACACGCAAAACCGCTCTATTCCGGCTGAAACGTCGATATATGCAATAAAAACCGAACTTCTCCCCTTTTCAATATCTTACTCAGTATTTTAAAGAGAAACAAATAGATGATTGAAAATGAAGTATTTAAGGTTACTATCTAATCAATTATGTGTTTGCATCATTTTTATTGTATATTTAATGAATTAATACTAATAAACTGAAAATTCACAAAAACGTGGAAAAACGGCAAAATATTGCCTAATTCGATGATATTTTGAATAAAACATAAAGGAAAAGGGAATGATGAACGTCAAAATCTTGCTAAATTCGATGATTTCTCGTACGAAACAAAATGCAAGAAAACTTGCTTAAAATGCAATATTATGCGAAATTCTGAGATTTGAAGGCCAAATCACATATCGTGATACTACATGAAATAGTATCGAAATATTGGTAAAAATGAATATATTTACGTAATATCAAACTACATGAAAAACCTGAAAAAAAGTCACGATTATACCAAATTTGAGGATTTTAACTTCGAATCATAGTGCAAGGTTTCGTATTATTTAGATCCAAGAAAAGACATATGACAATGTTGTTTCCAATACAAATGATAAAAATCAATGTGTTTTCATTAGAATTAACTGAAATGTTCCTGATTTTCCGTTCATATTACCGATGGAAGATGTACACGTAAAACCGCTCTAATCCGGCTGAAACGTCGATATATGCAATAAAAACAGAACTTCTCCCCTTTTCAATATCTTACTCAGTATTTTAAAGAGAAACAAATAGATGATTGTAAATGAAGTATTTAAGGTTACATTCTAATCAATTATGTGTTTGCATCATTTTTATTGTATATTTATTGAGTTAATACTAATAAACTGATAATTCACAAAAACGTGGAAAAACGGCAAAATATTGCCTAATTCGATGATATTTTGATTAAATCACATAAGGAAAAGGGAATGATAAACGTCAAAATATTGCTAAATTCGATGATTTCTCGTACGAAACAAAATGCAAGAAAACTTGCTTAAAATGCAATATTATGCGAAATTCTGAGATTTGAAGGCCAAATCACATATCGTGATACTACATGAAATAGTATCGAAATATTGGTAAAAATGAATATATTTACGTAATATCAAACTACATGAAAAACGTGAAAAAAGTCACGATTATACCAAATTTGAGGATTTTAACTTCGAATCATAGTGCAAGGTTTCGTATTATTTAGATCCAAGAAAAGACATATGACAATGTTGTTTCCAATACAAATGATAAAAATCAATGTGTTTTCATTAGAATTAACTGAAATGTTCCTGATTTTCCGTTCATATTACCGATGGAAGATGTACTACGTAAAACCGCTCTAATTCGGCTGAAACGTCGATATATGCAATAAAAACAGAACTTCTCCCCTTTTCAATATCTTACTCAGTATTTTAAAGAGAAACAAATAGATGATTGTAAATGAAGTATTTAAGGTTATAATCTAATCAATTATGTGTTTGCATCATTTTTATTGTATATTTATTGAGTTAATACTAATAAACTGAAAATTCACAAAAACGTGGAAAAACGGCAAAATATTGCCTAATTCGATGATATTTTGATTAAATCACATAAAGGAAAAGGGAATGATAAACGTCAAAATATTGCTAAATTCGATGATTTCTCGTACGAAACAAAATGCAAGAAAACTTGCTTAAAATGCAATATTATGCGAAATTCTGAGATTTGAAGGCCAAATCACATATCGTGATACTACATGAAATAGTATCGAAATATTGGTAAAATGAATATATTTACGTAATATCAAACTACATGAAAAACGTGAAAAAAAGTCACGATTATACCAAATTTGAGGATTTTAACTTCGAATCATAAAGCGAGGTTTCGTACTATTTAGATCCATGAAAAGACATATGACAATGTTGTTTCCAATACAAATTATAAAAATCAATGTGTTTTCATTAGAATTAACTAAAATGTTCCTGATTTTCCGTTTATATTACCGATGGAAGATGTACACCTAAAACCGCTCTAATCCGGCTGAAACGTCGATATATGCAATAAAAACTAGAACTTCTCCCCTTTTCAATATCTTACTCAGTATTTTAAAGAGAAACAAATAGATGATTGAAAATGAAGTATTTAAGGTTATAATCTAATCAATTATGTGTTTGCATCATTTTTATTGTATATTTATTGAGTTAATACTAATAAACTGAAAATTCACAAAAACGTGGAAAAACGGCAAAATATTGCCTAATTCGATGATATTTTGATTAAATCACATAAAGGAAAAGGGAATGATGAACGTCAAAATCTTGCTAAATTCGATGATTTCTCGTACGAAACAAAATGCAAGAAAACTTGCTTAAAATGCAATATTATGCGAAATTCTGAGATTTGAAGGCCAAATCACATATCGTGATACGACATGAAATAGTATCGAAATATTGGTAAAAATGAATATATTTACGTAATATCAAACTACATGAAAAACGTGAAAAAAGTCACTATTATACCAAATTTGAGGATTTTTACTTCGAATCATAATGCGAGGTTTCGTACTATTTAGATCCATGAAAAGACATATGACAATGTTGTTTCCAATACAAATTATAAAAATCAATGTGTTTTCATTAGAATTAACTGAAATGTTCCTGATTTTCCGTTCATATCACCGATGGAAGATGTACAAGTAAAACCGCTCTAATCCGGCTGAAACATCGATATATGCAATAAAAACAGAACTTCTCCCCTTTTCAATATCTTACTCAGTATTTTAAAGAGAAACAAATAGATGATTGAAAATGAAGTATTTAAGGTTACATTCTAATCAATTATGTGTTTGCATCATTTTTATTGTATATTTATTGAGTTAATACTAATAAACTGATAATTCACAAAAACGTGGAAAAAACGGCAAAATATTGCCTAATTCGATGATATTTTGATTAAATCACATAAAGGAAAAGGGAATGATAAACGTCAAAATATTGCTAAATTCGATGATATCTCGTACGAAACAAAATGCAAGAAAACTTGCTTAAAATGCAATATTATGCGAAATTCTGAGATTTGAAGGCCAAATCACATATCGTGATACTACATGAAATAGTATCGAAATATTGGTAAAATGAATATATTTACGTAATATCAAACTACATGAAAAACGTGAAAAAAGTCACTATTATACCAAATTTGAGGATTTTAACTTCGAATCATAAGGCGAGGTTTCGTACTATTTAGATTCCATGAAAAGACATATGACAATGTTGTTTCCAATACAAATATAAAAATCAATGTGTTTTCATTAGAATTAACTGAAAATGTTCCTGATTTTCCGTTCATATTACCGATGGAAGATGTACACGTAAAACCGCTCTAATCCGGCTGAAACGTCGATATATGCAATAAAAACAGAACTTCTCCCCTTTTCAATATCTTACTCAGTATTTTAATGAGAAACAAATAGATGATTGTAAATGAAGTATTTAAGGTTATAATCTAATCAATTATGTGTTTGCATCATTTTTATTGTATATTTATTGAGTTAATACTAATAAACTGAAAATTCACAAAAACGTGGTAAAAAGGGCAAAATATTGCCTAATTCGATGATATTTTGATTAAATCACATAAAGGAAAAGGGAATGATAAACGTCAAAATATTGCTAAATTCGATGATTTCTCGTACGAAACAAAATGCAAGAAAACTTGCTTAAAATGCAATATTATGCGAAATTCTGAGATTTGAAGGCCAAATCACATATCGTGATACTACATGAAATAGTATCGAAATATTGGTAAAAATGAATATATTTACGTAATATCAAACTACATGAAAAACGTGAAAAAAAGTCACTATTATACCAAATTTGAGGATTTTAAGTTCGAATCATAAAGCGAGGTTTCGTACTATTTAGATTCATGAAAAGACATATGACAATGTTGTTTCTAATACAAATTATAAAAATCAATGTGTTTTCATTAGAATTAACTAAAATGTTCCTGATTTTCCGTTTATATTACCGATGGAAGATGTACACGCAAAACCGCTCTATTCGGCTGAAACGTCGATATATGCAATAAAAACCGAACTTCTCCCCTTTTCAATATCTTACTCAGTATTTTAACGAGAAACAAATAGATGATTGAAAATGAAGTATTTAAGGTTACTATCTAATCAATTATGTGTTTGCATCGTTTTTAGTGTATATTTAATGAATTAATACTAATAAACTGAAAATTCACAAAAACGTGGAAAAAACGGCAAAATATTGCCTAATTCGATGATATTTTGAATAAAACATAAAGGAAAAGGGAATGATGAACGTCAAAATCTTGCTAAATTCGATGATTTCTCGTACGAAACAAAATGCAAGAAAACTTGCTTAAAATGCAATATTATGCGAAATTCTGAGATTTGAAGGCCAAATCACATATCGTGATACTACATGAAATAGTATCGAAATATTGGTAAAAATGAATATATTTACGTAATATCAAACTACATGAAAAACCTGAAAAAAAGTCACGATTATACCAAATTTGAGGATTTTAACTTCGAATCATAGTGCAAGGTTTCGTATTATTTAGATCCAAGAAAAGACATATGACAATGTTGTTTCCAATACAAATGATAAAAATCAATGTGTTTTCATTAGAATTAACTGAAATGTTCCTGATTTTCCGTTCATATTACCGATGGAAGATGTACACGTAAAACCGCTCTAATTCGGCTGAAACGTCGATATATGCAATAAAAACAGAACTTCTCCCCTTTTCAATATCTTACTCAGTATTTTAAAGAGAAACAAATAGATGATTGTAAATGAAGTATTTAAGGTTATAATCTAATCAATTATGTGTTTGCATCATTTTATTGTATATTTATTGAGTTAATACTAATAAACTGAAAATTCACAAAAACGTGGAAAAACGGCAAAATATTGCCTAATTCGATGATATTTTGATTAAATCACATAAAGGAAAAGGGAATGATAAACGTCAAAATATTGCTAAATTCGATGATTTCTCGTACGAAACAAAATGCAAGAAAACTTGCTTAAAATGCAATATTATGCGAAATTCTTAGATTTGAAGGCCAAATCACATATCGTGATACTACATGAAATTGTATCGAAATATTGGTAAAAATGAATATATTTACGTAATATCAAACTACATGAAAAACGTGAAAAAAGTCACGACTATACCAAATTTGAGGATTTTAACTTCGAATCATAAAGCGAGGTTTCGTACTATTTAGATCCATGAAAAAGACATATGACAATGTTGTTTCCAATACAAATTATAAAAATCAATGTGTTTTCTTTAGAATTAACTAAAATGTTCCTGATTTTCCGTTTATATTACCGATGGAAGATGTACACCTAAAACCGCTCTAATCCGGCTGAAACGTCGATATATGCAATAAAAACAGAACTTCTCCCCTTTTCAATATCTTACTCAGTATTTTAAAGAGAAACAAATAGATGATTGAAAATGAAGTATTTAAGGTTATAATCTAATCAATTATGTGTTTGCATCATTATTATTGTATATTTATTGAGTTAATACTAATAAACTGAAAATTCACAAAAACGTGGAAAAACGGCAAAATATTGCCTAATTCGATGATATTTTTATTAAATCACATAAAGGAAAAGGGAATGATGAACGTCAAAATCTTGCTAAATTCGATGATTTCTCGTACGAAACAAATGCAAGAAAACTTGCTTAAAACCAAAGTTTACAAATTTCGTGATACTATGCGAAATTCTGAGATTTGAAGGCCAAATCACATATCGTGATACGACATGAAATAGTATCGAAATATTGGTAAAAATGAATATATTTACGTAATATCAAACTACATGAAAAACGTGAAAAAAGTCACTATTATACCAAATTTGAGGATTTTTACTTCGAATCATAATGCGAGGTTTCGTACTATTTAGATCCATGAAAAGACATATGACAATGTTGTTTCCAATACAAATTATAAAAATCAATGTGTTTTCATTAGAATTAACTGAAATGTTCCTGATTTTCCGTTCATATCACCGATGGAAGATGTACAAGTAAAACCGCTCTAATCCGGCTGAAACATCGATATATGCAATAAAAACAGAACTTCTCCCCTTTTCAATATCTTACTCAGTATTTTAAAGAGAAACAAATAGATGATTGAAAATGAAGTATTTAAGGTTACATTCTAATCAATTATGTGTTTGCATCATTTTTATTGTATATTTATTGAGTTAATACTAATAAACTGATAATTCACAAAAACGTGGAAAAACGGCAAAATATTGCCTAATTCGATGATATTTTGAATAAAACATAAAGGAAAAGGGAATGATGAACGTCAAAATCTTGCTAAATTCGATGATTTCTCGTACGAAACAAAATGCAAGAAAACTTGCTTAAAATGCAATATTATGCGAAATTCTGAGATTTGAAGGCCAAATCACATATCGTGATACTACATGAAATAGTATCGAAATATTGGTAAAAATGAATATATTTACGTAATATCAAACTACATGAAAAACCTGAAAAAAAGTCACGATTATACCAAATTTGAGGATTTTAACTTCGAATCATAGTGCAAGGTTTCGTATTATTTAGATCCAAGAAAAGACATATGACAATGTTGTTTCCAATACAAATGATAAAAATCAATGTGTTTTCATTAGAATTAACTGAAATGTTCCTGATTTTCCGTTCATATTACCGATGGAAGATGTACACGTAAAACCGCTCTAATTCGGCTGAAACGTCGATATATGCAATAAAAACAGAACTTCTCCCCTTTTCAATATCTTACTCAGTATTTTAAAGAGAAACAAATAGAGTATTGTAAATGAAGTATTTAAGGTTATAATCTAATCAATTATGTGTTTGCATCATTTTTATTGTATATTTATTGAGTTAATACTAATAAACTGAAAATTCACATAAACGTGGAAAAACGGCAAAATATTGCCTAATTCGATGATATTTTGATTAAATCACATAAAGGAAAAGGGAATGATAAACGTCAAAATATTGCTAAATTCGATGATTTCTCGTACGAAACAAAATGCAAGAAAACTTGCTTAAAATGCAATATTATGCGAAATTCTTAGATTTGAAGGCCAAATCACATATCGTGATACTACATGAAATTGTATCGAAATATTGGTAAAAATGAATATATTTACGTAATATCAAACTACATGAAAAACGTGAAAAAAGTCACGATTATACCAAATTTGAGGATTTTAACTTCGAATCATAAAGCGAGGTTTCGTACTATTTAGATCCATGAAAAGACATATGACAATGTTGTTTCCAATACAAATTATAAAAATCAATGTGTTTTCATTAGAATTAACTAAAATGTTCCTGATTTTCCGTTTATATTACCGATGGAAGATGTACACCTAAAACCGCTCTAATCCGACTGAAACGTCGATATATGCAATAAAAACAGAACTTCTCCCCTTTTCAATATCTTACTCAGTATTTAAAGAGAAACAAATAGATGATTGAAAATGAAGTATTTAAGGTTATAATCTAATCAATTATGTGTTTGCATCATTTTTATTGTATATTTATTGAGTTAATACTAATAAACTGAAAATTCACAAAAACGTGGAAAAACGGCAAAATATTGCCTAATTCGATGATATTTTGATTAAATCACATAAAGGAAAAGGGAATGATGAACGTCAAAATCTTGCTAAATTCGATGATTTCTCGTACGAAACAAAATGCAAGAAAACTTGCTTAAAATGCAATATTATGCGAAATTCTGAGATTTAAGGCCAAATCACATATCGTGATACGACATGAAATAGTATCGAAATATTGGTAAAAATGAATATATTTACGTAATATCAAACTACATGAAAAACGTGAAAAAAGTCACTATTATACCAAATTTGAGGATTTTTACTTCGAATCATAATGCGAGGTTTCGTACTATTTAGATCCATGAAAAGACATATGACAATGTTGTTTCCAATACAAATTATAAAAATCAATGTGTTTTCATTAGAATTAACTGAAATGTTCCTGATTTTCCGTTCATATCACCGATGGAAGATGTACAAGTAAAACCGCTCTAATCTGGCTGAAACATCGATATATGCAATAAAAACAGAACTTCTCCCCTTTTCAATATCTTACTCAGTATTTTAAAGAGAAACAAATAGATGATTGAAAATGAAGTATTTAAGGTTACATTCTAATCAATTATGTGTTTGCATCATTTTTATTGTATATTTATTGAGTTAATACTAATAAACTGATAATTCACAAAACGTGGAAAAACGGCAAAATATTGCCTAATTCGATGATATTTTGATTAAATCACATAAAGGAAAAGGGAATGATAAACGTCAAAATATTGATAAATTCGATGATTTCTCGTACGAAACAAAATGCAAGAAAACTTGCTTAAAATGCAATATTATGCGAAATTCTGTGATTTGAAGGCCAAATCACATATCGTGATACTACATGAAATAGTATCGAAATATTGGTAAAAATGAATATATTTACGTAATATCAAACTACATCAAAAACGTGAAAAAAGTCACTATTATACCAAATTTGAGGATTTTAACTTCGAATCATAGTGCAAGGTTTCGTATTATTTAGATCCAAGAAAAGACATATGACAATGTTGTTTCCAATACAAATGATAAAAATCAATGTGTTTTCATTAGAATTAACTGAAATGTTCCTGATTTTCCGTTCATATTACCGATGGAAGATGTACACGTAAAACCGCTCTAATTCGGCTGAAACGTCGATATATGCAATAAAAACAGAACTTCTCCCCTTTTCAATATCTTACTCAGTATTTTAAAGAGAAACAAATAGAGTATTGTAAATGAAGTATTTAAGGTTATAATCTAATCAATTATGTGTTTGCATCATTTTTATTGTATATTTATTGAGTTAATACTAATAAACTGAAAATTCACATAAACGTGGAAAAACGGCAAAATATTGCCTAATTCGATGATATTTTGATTAAATCACATAAAGGAAAAGGGAATGATAAACGTCAAAATATTGCTAAATTCGATGATTTCTCGTACGAAACAAAATGCAAGAAAACTTGCTTAAAATGCAATATTATGCGAAATTCTTAGATTTGAAGGCCAAATCACATATCGTGATACTACATGAAATTGTATCGAAATATTGGTAAAAATGAATATATTTACGTAATATCAAACTACATGAAAAACGTGAAAAAAGTCACGATTATACCAAATTTGAGGATTTTAACTTCGAATCATAAAGCGAGGTTTCGTACTATTTAGATCCATGAAAAGACATATGACAATGTTGTTTCCAATACAAATTATAAAAATCAATGTGTTTTCATTAGAATTAACTAAAATGTTCCTGATTTTCCGTTTATATTACCGATGGAAGATGTACACCTAAAACCGCTCTAATCCGACTGAAACGTCGATATATGCAATAAAAACAGAACTTCTCCCCTTTTCAATATCTTACTCAGTATTTTAAAGAGAAACAAATAGATGATTGAAAATGAAGTATTTAAGGTTATAATCTAATCAATTATGTGTTTGCATCATTTTTATTGTATATTTATTGAGTTAATACTAATAACTGAAAATTCACAAAAACGTGGAAAAACGGCAAAATATTGCCTAATTCGATGATATTTTGATTAAATCACATAAAGGAAAAGGGAATGATGAACGTCAAAATCTTGCTAAATTCGATGATTTCTCGTACGAAACAAATGCAAGAAAACTTGCTTAAAATGCAATATTATGCGAAATTCTGAGATTTGAAGGCCAAATCACATATCGTGATACTACATGAAATAGTATCGAAATATTGGTAAAAATGAATATATTTACGTAATATCAAACTACATGAAAAACCTGAAAAAAAGTCACGATTATACCAAATTTGAGGATTTTAACTTCGAATCATAGTGCAAGGTTTCGTATTATTTAGATCCAAGAAAAGACATATGACAATGTTGTTTCCAATACAAATGATAAAAATCAATGTGTTTTCATTAGAATTAACTGAAATGTTCCTGATTTTCCGTTCATATTACCGATGGAAGATGTACACGTAAAACCGCTCTAATTCGGCTGAAACGTCGATATATGCAATAAAAACAGAACTTCTCCCCTTTTCAATATCTTACTCAGTATTTTAAAGAGAAACAAATAGAGTATTGATAAATGAAGTATTTAAGGTTATAATCTAATCAATTATGTGTTTGCATCATTTTTATTGTATATTTATTGAGTTAATACTAATAAACTGAAATTCACATAAACGTGGAAAAACGGCAAAATATTGCCTAATTCGATGATATTTTGATTAAATCACATAAAGGAAAAGGTAATGATAAACGTCAAAATATTGCTAAATTCGATGATTTCTCGTACGAAACAAAATGCAAGAAAACTTGCTTAAAATGCAATATTATGCGAAATTCTTAGATTTGAAGGCCAAATCACATATCGTGATACTACATGAAATTGTATCGAAATATTGGTAAAAATGAATATATTTACGTAATATCAAACTACATGAAAAACGTGAAAAAAGTCACGATTATACCAAATTTGAGGATTTTAACTTCGAATCATAAAGCGAGGTTTCGTACTATTTAGATCCATGAAAAGACATATGACAATGTTGTTTCCAATACAAATTATAAAAATCAATGTGTTTTCATTAGAATTAACTAAAATGTTCCTGATTTTCCGTTTATATTACCGATGGAAGATGTACACCTAAAACCGCTCTAATCCGACTGAAACGTCGATATATGCAATAAAAACAGAACTTCTCCCCTTTTCAATATCTTACTCAGTATTTTAAAGAGAAACAAATAGATGATTGAAAATGAAGTATTTAAGGTTATAATCTAATCAATTATGTGTTTGCATCATTTTTATTGTATATTTATTGAGTTAATACTAATAAACTGAAAATTCACAAAAACGTGGAAAAACGGCAAAATATTGCCTAATTCGATGATATTTTGATTAAATCACATAAAGGAAAAGGGAATGATGAACGTCAAAATCTTGCTAAAATTCGATGATTTCTCGTACGAAACAAAATGCAAGAAAACTTGCTTAAAATGCAATATTATGCGAAATTCTGAGATTTGAAGGCCAAATCACATATCGTGATACGACATGAAATAGTATCGAAATATTGGTAAAAATGAATATATTTACGTAATATCAAACTACATGAAAAACGTGAAAAAAGTCACTATTATACCAAATTTGAGGATTTTTACTTCGAATCATAATGCGAGGTTTCGTACTATTTAGATCCATGAAAAGACATATGACAATGTTGTTTCCAATACAAATTATAAAAATCAATGTGTTTTCATTAGAATTAACTGAAATGTTCCTGATTTTCCGTTCATATCACCGATGGAAGATGTACAAGTAAAACCGCTCTAATCCGGCTGAAACATCGATATATGCAATAAAAACAGAACTTCTCCCCTTTTCAATATCTTACTCAGTATTTTAAAGAGAAACAAATAGATGATTGAAAATGAAGTATTTAAGGTTACATTCTAATCAATTATGTGTTTGCATCATTTTTATTGTATATTTATTGAGTTAATACTAATAAACTGATAATTCACAAAAACGTGGAAAAACGGCAAAATATTGCCTAATTCGATGATATTTTGAATAAAACATAAAGGAAAAGGGAATGATGAACGTCAAAATCTTGCTAAATTCGATGATTTCTCGTACGAAACAAAATGCAAGAAAACTTGCTTAAAATGCAATATTATGCGAAATTCTGAGATTTGAAGGCCAAATCACATATCGTGATACTACATGAAATAGTATCGAAATATTGGTAAAAATGAATATATTTACGTAATATCAAACTACATGAAAAACCTGAAAAAAAGTCACGATTATACCAAATTTGAGGATTTTAACTTCGAATCATAGTGCAAGGTTTCGTATTATTTAGATCCAAGAAAAGACATATGACAATGTTGTTTCCAATACAAATGATAAAAATCAATGTGTTTTCATTAGAATTAACTGAAATGTTCCTGATTTTCCGTTCATATTACCGATGGAAGATGTACACGTAAAACCGCTCTAATTCGGCTGAAACGTCGATATATGCAATAAAAACAGAACTTCTCCCCTTTTCAATATCTTACTCAGTATTTTAAAGAGAAACAAATAGAGTATTGTAAATGAAGTATTTAAGGTTATAATCTAATCAATTATGTGTTTGCATCATTTTTATTGTATATTTATTGAGTTAATACTAATAAACTGAAAATTCACATAAACGTGGAAAAACGGCAAAATATTGCCTAATTCGATGATATTTTGATTAAATCACATAAAGGAAAAGGGAATGATAAACGTCAAAATATTGCTAAATTCGATGATTTCTCGTACGAAACAAAATGCAAGAAAACTTGCTTAAAATGCAATATTATGCGAAATTCTTAGATTTGAAGGCCAAATCACATATCGTGATACTACATGAAATTGTATCGAAATATTGGTAAAAATGAATATATTTACGTAATATCAAACTACATGAAAAACGTGAAAAAAGTCACGATTATACCAAATTTGAGGATTTTAACTTCGAATCATAAAGCGAGGTTTCGTACTATTTAGATCCATGAAAAGACATATGACAATGTTGTTTCCAATACAAATTATAAAAATCAATGTGTTTTCATTAGAATTAACTAAAATGTTCCTGATTTTCCGTTTATATTACCGATGGAAGATGTACACCTAAAACCGCTCTAATCCGACTGAAACGTCGATATATGCAATAAAAACAGAACTTCTCCCCTTTTCAATATCTTACTCAGTATTTTAAAGAGAAACAAATAGATGATTGAAAATGAAGTATTTAAGGTTATAATCTAATCAATTATGTGTTTGCATCATTTTTATTGTATATTTATTGAGTTAATACTAATAAACTGAAAATTCACAAAAACGTGGAAAAACGGCAAAATATTGCCTAATTCGATGATATTTTGATTAAATCACATAAAGGAAAAGGGAATGATGAACGTCAAAATCTTGCTAAATTCGATGATTTCTCGTACGAAACAAAATGCAAGAAAACTTGCTTAAAATGCAATATTATGCGAAATTCTGAGATTTGAAGGCCAAATCACATATCGTGATACTACATGAAATAGTATCGAAATATTGGTAAAAATGAATATATTTACGTAATATCAAACTACATGAAAAACCTGAAAAAAAGTCACGATTATACCAAATTTGAGGATTTTAACTTCGAATCATAGTGCAAGGTTTCGTATTATTTAGATCCAAGAAAAGACATATGACAATGTTGTTTCCAATACAAATGATAAAAATCAATGTGTTTTCATTAGAATTAACTGAAATGTTCCTGATTTTCCGTTCATATTACCGATGGAAGATGTACACGTAAAACCGCTCTAATTCGGCTGAAACGTCGATATATGCAATAAAAACAGAACTTCTCCCCTTTTCAATATCTTACTCAGTATTTTAAAGAGAAACAAATAGAGTATTGTAAATGAAGTATTTAAGGTTATAATCTAATCAATTATGTGTTTGCATCATTTTTATTGTATATTTATTGAGTTAATACTAATAAACTGAAAATTCACATAAACGTGGAAAAACGGCAAAATATTGCCTAATTCGATGATATTTTGATTAAATCACATAAAGGAAAAGGGAATGATAAACGTCAAAATATTGCTAAATTCGATGATTTCTCGTACGAAACAAAATGCAAGAAAACTTGCTTAAAATGCAATATTATGCGAAATTCTTAGATTTGAAGGCCAAATCACATATCGTGATACTACATGAAATTGTATCGAAATATTGGTAAAAATGAATATATTTACGTAATATCAAACTACATGAAAAACGTGAAAAAAGTCACGATTATACCAAATTTGAGGATTTTAACTTCGAATCATAAAGCGAGGTTTCGTACTATTTAGATCCATGAAAAGACATATGACAATGTTGTTTCCAATACAAATTATAAAAATCAATGTGTTTTCATTAGAATTAACTAAAATGTTCCTGATTTTCCGTTTATATTACCGATGGAAGATGTACACCTAAAACCGCTCTAATCCGACTGAAACGTCGATATATGCAATAAAAACAGAACTTCTCCCCTTTTCAATATCTTACTCAGTATTTTAAAGAGAAACAAATAGATGATTGAAAATGAAGTATTTAAGGTTATAATCTAATCAATTATGTGTTTGCATCATTTTTATTGTATATTTATTGAGTTAATACTAATAAACTGAAAATTCACAAAAACGTGGAAAAACGGCAAAATATTGCCTAATTCGATGATATTTTGATTAAATCACATAAAGGAAAAGGGAATGATGAACGTCAAAATCTTGCTAAATTCGATGATTTCTCGTACGAAACAAAATGCAAGAAAACTTGCTTAAAATGCAATATTATGCGAAATTCTGAGATTTGAAGGCCAAATCACATATCGTGATACGACATGAAATAGTATCGAAATATTGGTAAAAATGAATATATTTACGTAATATCAAACTACATGAAAAACCTGAAAAAAAGTCACGATTATACCAAATTTGAGGATTTAACTTCGAATCATAGTGCAAGGTTTCGTATTATTTAGATCCAAGAAAAGACATATGACAATGTTGTTTCCAATACAAATGATAAAAATCAATGTGTTTTCATTAGAATTAACTGAAATGTTCCTGATTTTCCGTTCATATTACCGATGGAAGATGTACACGTAAAACCGCTCTAATTCGGCTGAAAACGTCGATATATGCAATAAAAACAGAACTTCTCCCCTTTTCAATATCTTACTCAGTATTTTAAAGAGAAACAAAATAGAGTATTGTAAATGAAGTATTTAAGGTTATAATCTAATCAATTATGTGTTTGCATCATTTTTATTGTATATTTATTGAGTTAATACTAATAAACTGAAAATTCACAATAAACGTGGAAAAACGGCAAAAATATTGCCTAATTCGATGATATTTTGATTAAATCACATAAAGGAAAAGGGAATGATAAACGTCAAAATATTGCTAATTCGATGATTTCTCGTACGAAACAAAATGCAAGAAAACTTGCTTAAAATGCAATATTAT
>NW_027189938.1:0-68488 GCF_040958095.1 Procambarus clarkii
CTCCTTCCATGCTACTCTCACCAACACCTCTCCTTCCATACTACTCTCACCAACACCTCTCTTTCCATGCTACTCTCACCAACACCTCTCCTTAGGTGCTACTCTCACCAGCACCTCTCCTTCCATGCTACTCTCACCAGCACCTCTCCTTAGGTGCTACTCTCACCAGCACCTCTCCTTCCATGCTACTCTAACCAACACCTCTTTTTCCATGTTACTCTCACCAACATCTCTTTTTTCATGCTACTCTCACCAGCACCTCTCCTTAGGTGCTTCTCACACCAACACCTCTCCTTCCATGTTATTCACACCAACACCTCTCCTTAGGTGTTACTCACACCAACACCTCTCCTAAGGTGTTACTCTCACCAACACCTCTCCTAAGGTGTTACTCTCACCAACACCTCTCCTTATGTGCTACTCTCACCAACACCTCTCGTTCCATGCTACTCTCACCAACACCTCTCCTTCCATGTTACTCTCACCAAAACCTCTTCTTCCATGCTACTCTCACCAGCACCTCTCCTTCCAAGTTACTCTCACCAGCACCTCTCCTTACATGCTACTCTAACCAACACCTCTCTTTAGGTGCTATTCTCACCAACACCTCTCCTTCCATGCTACTCTCACCAACACTTCTCCTTCCATGCTACTCTCACCAACACCTCTCCTTAGGTGCTACTCTCACTAGCACCTTTCCTTCCATGTTACTCTCACCAACACCTCTCCTTCCATGCTACTCTCGCCAACACCTCTCCTTCCATGCTACTCTCACCAACACCTCTCCTTCCATGCTACTCTCACCAACACCTCTCCTTCCATGCTACTCTCACCAGCACCTCTCCTTCCATGCTACTCTCACCAGCACCTCTCCTTCCATGCTACTCTCACCAACATCTCTCCTTCCATGCTACTCTCACCAACACCTCTCCTTCCATGCTACTCTCACCAACACCTCTCTTTCCATGCAACTCTCACCAGCACCTCTCCTTCTATGCTACTCTCATCAGCACCTCTCCTTCCATGCTACTCTCACCAACACCTCTCCTTTCATGCTACTCTCACCAGCACCTCTCCTTCCATGCTACTCTCACCAGCACCTTTCCTTCCATGCTACTCTCATCAGCACCTCTTCTTGCATGCTACTCTCACCAACACTTCTCTTTCCATGCTACTCTCACCAGCACCTCTCCTTCCATGCTACTCTCACCAGCACCTCTCCTTCCATGCTACTCTCACCAACACCTCTCCTTAGGTGCTACTCTCACCAGCACCTCTCCTTCCATGCTACTCTCACCAGCACCTCTCCTTCCATGCTACTCTCACCAGCACCTCTCCTTCCATGCTACTCTCACCAACACCTCTCCTTCCATGCTACTCTCACCAACACCACTCCTTCCATGCTACTCTCACCAACACCTCTCCTTCCATGCTACTCTCACCAACACCTCTCCTTCCATACTAATCTCACCAGCACCTCTCCTTCTATGCTACTCTCACCAACACCTCTCCTTCCATGCTACTCTCACCGACACTTCTCCTTCCATGCTACTCTCACCAACACTTCTCATTCCATGCTACTCTCACCAACACTTCTTCTTCCATGCTACTCTCACCAGCACCTCTCCTTCCGTGCTACTCTCACCAGCACCTCTCCTTCCATGCTACTCTCACTAGCACGTCTCCTTCTATGCTACTCTCACCAACACTTCTCCTTAGGTGCTACTCTCACCAACACCTCTCCTTCCATGCTACTCTCACCAACACTTCTCCTTTCATGCTACTCTCACCAGCACTTCTCCTTAGGTGCTACACTCACCAGCACCACTCCTTCCATGTTATTCTCACCAGCACCTCTCCTTCCATGCTACTCTCACCAGCACCTCTCCTTCCATGTTACTCTCACCAACACCTCTCCTTCCATGCTACTCTCACCAACACCTCTCCTTCCATGCTACTCTCACCAACACCTCTCTTTCCATGCTACTCTCACCAACACCTCTCCTTAGGTGCTACTCTCACCAGCACCTCTCCTTCCATGCTACTCTCACCAACATCTCTCCTTCCATGCTACTCTCACCAACACCTCTCCTTCCATGCTACTCTCACCAACACCACTCCTTCCATGCTACTCTCACCAACACCTCTCCTTCCATGCTACTCTCACCAACACCTCTCCTTCCATGCTAATCTCACCAGCACCTCTCCTTCTATGCTACTCTCACCAACACCTCTCCTTCCATGCTACTCTCACCAACACTTCTCCTTCCATGCTACTCTCACCAACACTTCTCCTTCCATGCTACTCTCACCAACACTTCTCCTTCCATGCTACTCTCACCAGCACCTCTCCTTCCATGCTACTCTCACCAGCATCTCTCCTTCCTTGCTACTCTCACCAACACCTCTCCTTAGGTGCTACTCTCACCAGCACCTCTCCTTAGGTGCTACTCTCACCAGCACCTCTCCTTAGGTGCTACTTTCACAAACACCTCTTCTTAGGTGCTACTCTCACCAGCACCTCTCCTTCCATGCTACTCTCACTAGCACCTCTCCTTCTATGCTACTCTCACCAACACTTCTCCTTAGGTGCTACTTTCACCAACACCTCTCCTTCCATGCTACTCTCACCAACACTTCTCCTTTCATGCTACTCTCACCAGCACCTCTCCTTAGGTGCTACACTCACCAGCACCTCTCCTTCCATGTTATTCTCACCAGCACCTCTCCTTCCATGCTACTCTCACCAGCACCTCTCCTTCCATGTTACTCTCACCAACACCTCTCCTTCCATGCTACTCTCACCAACACCTCTCCTTCCATACTACTCTCACCAACACCTCTCTTTCCATGCTACTCTCACCAACACCTCTCCTTAGGTGCTACTCTCACCAGCACCTCTCCTTCCATGCTACTCTCACCAGCACCTCTCCTTAGGTGCTACTCTCACCAGCACCTCTCCTTCCATGCTACTCTAACCAACACCTCTTTTTCCATGTTACTGTCACCAACATCTCTTTTTTCATGCTACTCTCACCAGCACCTCTCCTTAGGTGCTTCTCACACCAACACCTCTCCTTCCATGTTATTCACACCAACACCTCTCCTTAGGTGTTACTCGCACCAACACCTCTCCTAAGGTGTTACTCTCACCAACACTTCTCCTAAGGTGTTACTCTCACCAACACCTCTCCTAAGGTGTTACTCTCACCAACACCTCTCCTTATGTGCTACTCTCACCAACACCTCTCGTTCCATGCTACTCTCACCAACACCTCTCCTTCCATGTTACTCTCACCAAAACCTCTTCTTCCATGCTACTCTCACCAGCACCTCTCCTTCCAAGTTACTCTCACCAGCACCTCTCCTTACATGCTACTCTAACCAACACCTCTCTTTAGGTGCTATTCTCACCAACACCTCTCCTTCCATGCTACTCTCACCAACACTTCTCCTTCCATGCTACTCTCACCAACACCTCTCCTTAGGTGCTACTCTCACTAGCACCTTTCCTTCCATGTTACTCTCACCAACACCTCTCCTTCCATGCTACTCTCGCCAACACCTCTCCTTCCATGCTACTCTCACCAACACCTCTCCTTCCATGCTACTCTCACCAACACCTCTCCTTCCATGCTACTCTCACCAGCACCTCTCCTTCCATGCTACTCTCACCAGCACCTCTCCTTCCATGCTACTCTCACCAACATCTCTCCTTCCATGCTACTCTCACCAACACCTCTCCTTCCATGCTACTCTCACCAACACCTCTCTTTCCATGCTACTCTCACCAGCACCTCTCCTTCTATGCTACTCTCATCAGCACCTCTCCTTCCATGCTACTCTCACCAACACCTCTCCTTTCATGCTACTCTCACCAGCACCTCTCCTTCCATGCTACTCTCACCAGCACCTTTCCTTCCATGCTACTCTCATCAGCACCTCTTCTTGCATGCTACTCTCACCAACACTTCTCTTTCCATGCTACTCTCACCAGCACCTCTCCTTCCATGCTACTCTCACCAGCACCTCTCCTTCCATGCTACTCTCACCAACACCTCTCCTTAGGTGCTACTCTCACCAGCACCTCTCCTTCCATGCTACTCTCACCAGCACCTCTCCTTCCATGCTACTCTCACCAGCACCTCTCCTTCCATGCTACTCTCACCAACACCTCTCCTTCCATGCTACTCTCACCAACACCACTCCTTCCATGCTACTCTCACCAACACCTCTCCTTCCATGCTACTCTCACCAACACCTCTCCTTCCATACTAATCTCACCAGCACCTCTCCTTCTATGCTACTCTCACCAACACCTCTCCTTCCATGCTACTCTCACCAACACTTCTCCTTCCATGCTACTCTCACCAACACTTCTCCTTCCATGCTACTCTCACCAACACTTCTTCTTCCATGCTACTCTCACCAGCACCTCTCCTTCCATGCTACTCTCACCAGCACCTCTCCTTCCATGCTACTCTCACCAACACCTCTCCTTAGGAGCTACTCTCACCAGCACCTCTCCTTAGGTGCTACTCTCACCAGCACCTCTCCTTAGGTGCTACTTTCACCAACACCTCTTCTTAGGTGCTACTCTCACCAGCACCTCTCCTTCCATGCTACTCTCACTAGCACCTCTCCTTCTATGCTACTCTCACCAACACTTCTCCTTAGGTGCTACTCTCACCAACACCTCTCCTTCCATGCTACTCTCACCAACACTTCTCCTTTCATGCTACTCTCACCAGCACCTCTCCTTAGGTGCTACACTCACCAGCACCTCTCCTTCCATGTTATTCTCACCAGCACCTCTCCTTCCATGCTACTCTCACCAGCACCTCTCCTTCCATGTTACTCTCACCAACACCTCTCCTTCCATGCTACTCTCACCAACACCTCTCCTTCCATGCTACTCTCACCAACACCTCTCTTTCCATGCTACTCTCACCAACACCTCTCCTTAAGTGCTACTCTCACCAGCACCTCTCCTTCCATGCTACTCTCACCAACATCTCTCCTTCCATGCTACTCTCACCAACACCTCTCCTTCCATGCTACTCTCACCAACACCACTCCTTCCATGCTACTCTCACCAACACCTCTCCTTCCATGCTACTCTCACCAACACCTCTCCTTCCATGCTAATCTCACCAGCACCTCTCCTTCTATGCTACTCTCACCAACACCTCTCCTTCCATGCTACTCTCACCAACACTTCTCCTTCCATGCTACTCTCACCAACACTTCTCCTTCCATGCTACTCTCACCAACACTTCTCCTTCCATGCTACTCTCACCAGCACCTCTCCTTCCATGCTACTCTCACCAGCACCTCTCCTTCCATGCTACTCTCACCAACACCTCTCCTTAGGTGCTACTCTCACCAGCACCTCTCCTTAGGTGCTACTCTCACCAGCACCTCTCCTTAGGTGCTACTTTCACCAACACCTCTTCTTAGGTGCTACTCTCACCAGCACCTCTCCTTCCATGCTACTCTCACTAGCACGTCTCCTTCTATGCTACTCTCACCAACACTTCTCCTTAGGTGCTACTCTCACCACCACCTCTCCTTCCATGCTACTCTCACCAGCACCTCTCCTTCCATGCTACTCTCACCAGCACCTCTCCTTCCATGCTACTCTCACCAAAACCTCTCCTTCCATGCTACTCTCACCAACACCTCTCCTTCCATGCTACTCTCACCAACACCTATCCTTCCATGCTACTCTCACCAACACCTCTCCTTCCATACTACTCTCACCAGCACCTCTCCTTCTATGCTACTCTCACCAACACCTCTCCTTCCATGCTACTCTCACCAACACTTCTCCTTCCATGCTACTCTCACCAACACTTCTCCTTCCATGCTACTCTCACCAACACTTCTCCTTCCATGCTACTCTCACCAGCACCTGTCCTTAGGTGCTACTCTCACCAGCACCTCTCCTTAGGTGCTACTTTCACCAACACCTCTTCTTAGGTGCTACTCTCACCAGCACCTCTCCTTCCATGCTACTCTCACTAGCACCTCTCCTTCTATGCTACTCTCACCAACACTTCTCCTTAGGTTCTACTCTCACCAACACCTCTCCTTCCATGCAACTCTCACCAACACTTCTCCTTTCATGCTACTCTCACCAGCACCTCTCCTTAGGTGCTACACTCACCAGCACCTCTCCTTCCATGTTATTCTCACCAGCACCTCTCCTTCCATGCTACTCTCACCAGCACCTCTCCTTCCATGCTAATCTCACCAGCACCTCTCCTTCTATGCTACTCTCACCAACACCTCTCCTTCCATGCTACTCTCACCAACACCTCTCCTTCCATGCAACTCTCACCAACACTTCTCCTTTCATGCTACTCTCACCAACACCTCTTCTTAGGTGCTACTCTCACCAGCACCTCTCCTTCCATGCTACTCTCACTAGCACGTCTCCTTCTATGCTACTCTCACCAACACTTCTCCTTAGGTGCTACTCTCACCAACACCTCTCCTTCCATGCTACTCTCACCAACACTTCTCCTTTCATGCTACTCTCACCAGCACCTCTCCTTAGGTGCTACACTCACCAGCACCTCTCCTTCCATGTTATTCTCACCAGCACCTCTCCTTCCATGCTACTCTCACCAGCACCTCTCCTTCCATGCTACTCTCACCAGCACCTCTCCTTAGGTGCTACTCTCACCAGCACCTCTCCTTCCATGCTACTCTAACCAACACCTCTTTTTCCATGTTACTCTCACCAACATCTCTTTTTTCATGCTACTCTCACCAGCACCTCTCCTTAGGGCTACTCGCACCAACACCTCTCCTTCCATGTTACTCACACCAACACCTCTCCTTAGGTGTTACTCGCACCAACACCTCTCCTAAGGTGTTACTCTCACCAACACCTCTCCTAAGGTGTTACTCTCACCAACACCTCTCCTAAGGTGTTACTCTCACCAGCACCTCTCCTTCCATGCTACTCTCACCAGCACCTCTCCTTCCATGCTACTCTCACCAGCACCTCTCCTTCCATGCTACTCTCACCAGCACCTCTCCTTCCATGCTACTCTCAACAGCACCTCTCCTTCCATGCTACTCTCACCAGCACCTCTCCTTCCATGCTACTCTCACCAGCACCTCTCCTTCCATGCTACTCTTACCAGCACCTCTCCTTCCATGCTACTCTCACTAGCACCTCTCCTACCATGTTACTCTCACCAGCACCTCTCCTTCCATGCTACTCTCACCAGCACCTCTCCTTCCATGTTACTCTCACCAGCACCTCTCCTCCCATGCTACTCTCACCAGCACCTCTCCTCCCATGCTACTCTCAGCAACACCTCTCTTTCCATGTTACTCTCACCAACACCTCTCCTTCCATGCTACTCTCACCAACACCTCTCTTTCCATGTTACTCTCACCAACACCTCTCCTTCCATGTTTCTCTCACCAGCACCTCTCCTTCCATGTTACTCTCACCAACACCTCTCCTTAGGTGCCACTCTCACCAGCACCTCTCCTTCCATGCTACTCTCACCAGCACCTCTCCTTCCATGCCACTCTCACCAGCACCTCTCCTTCCATGCTACTCTCACCAACAATTCTCCTTCCATGCTACTCTCACCAGCACCTCTCCTTCCATGCTACTCTAACCAGCACCTCTCCTACCATGCTACTCTCACCAACTCCTCTCCTTCCATGCTTCTCTCACCAACACCTCTCCTTAGGTGCTACTCTCACCAGCACCTCTCCTTAGGTGCTACTCTCACCACCACCTCTCCTTCCATGCTACTCTCACCAGCACCTCTCCTTCCATGCTACTCTCACCAGCACCTCTCCTTCCATGCTACTCTCACCAAAACCTCTCCTTCCATGCTACTCTCACCAACACCTCTCCTTCCATGCTACTCTCACCAACACCTATCCTTCCATGCTACTCTCACCAACACCTCTCCTTCCATACTACTCTCACCAGCACCTCTCCTTCTATGCTACTCTCACCAACACCTCTCCTTCCATGCTACTCTCACCAACACTTCTCCTTCCATGCTACTCTCACCAACACTTCTCCTTCCATGCTACTCTCACCAACACTTCTCCTTCCATGCTACTCTCACCATCACCTGTCCTTAGGTGCTACTCTCACCAGCACCTCTCCTTAGGTGCTACTTTCACCAACACCTCTTCTTAGGTGCTACTCTCACCAGCACCTCTCCTTCCATGCTACTCTCACTAGCACCTCTCCTTCTATGCTACTCTCACCAACACTTCTCCTTAGGTTCTACTCTCACCAACACCTCTCCTTCCATGCAACTCTCACCAACACTTCTCCTTTCATGCTACTCTCACCAGCACCTCTCCTTAGGTGCTACACTCACCAGCACCTCTCCTTCCATGTTATTCTCACCAGCACCTCTCCTTCCATGCTACTCTCACCAGCACCTCTCCTTCCATGCTAATCTCACCAGCACCTCTCCTTCTATGCTACTCTCACCAACACCTCTCCTTCCATGCTACTCTCACCAACACTTCTCCTTCCATGCTACTCTCACCAACACTTCTCCTTCCATGCTACTCTCACCAACACTTCTCCTTCCATGCTACTCTCACCAGCACCTCTCCTTCCATGCTACTCTCACCAGCATCTCTCCTTCCTTGCTACTCTCACCAACACCTCTCCTTAGGTGCTACTCTCACCAGCACCTCTCCTTAGGTGCTACTCTCACCAGCACCTCTCCTTAGGTGCTACTTTCACAAACACCTCTTCTTAGGTGCTACTCTCACCAGCACCTCTCCTTCCATGCTACTCTCACTAGCACCTCTCCTTCTATGCTACTCTCACCAACACTTCTCCTTAGGTGCTACTTTCACCAACACCTCTCCTTCCATGCTACTCTCACCAACACTTCTCCTTTCATGCTACTCTCACCAGCACCTCTCCTTAGGTGCTACACTCACCAGCACCTCTCCTTCCATGTTATTCTCACCAGCACCTCTCCTTCCATGCTACTCTCACCAGCACCTCTCCTTCCATGTTACTCTCACCAACACCTCTCCTTCCATGCTACTCTCACCAACACCTCTCCTTCCATACTACTCTCACCAACACCTCTCTTTCCATGCTACTCTCACCAGCACCTCTCCTTAGGTGCTACTCTCACCAGCACCTCTCCTTCCATGCTACTCTAACCAACACCTCTTTTTCCATGTTACTCTCACCAACATCTCTTTTTTCATGCTACTCTCACCAGCACCTCTCCTTAGGTGCTTCTCACACCAACACCTCTCCTTCCATGTTATTCACACCAACACCTCTCCTTAGGTGTTACTCGCACCAACACCTCTCCTAAGGTGTTACTCTCACCAACACTTCTCCTAAGGTGTTACTCTCACCAACACCTCTCCTAAGGTGTTACTCTCACCAACACCTCTCCTTATGTGCTACTCTCACCAACACCTCTCGTTCCATGCTACTCTCACCAACACCTCTCCTTCCATGTTACTCTCACCAAAACCTCTTCTTCCATGCTACTCTCACCAGCACCTCTCCTTCCAAGTTACTCTCACCAGCACCTCTCCTTACATGCTACTCTAACCAACACCTCTCTTTAGGTGCTATTCTCACCAACACCTCTCCTTCCATGCTACTCTCACCAACACTTCTCCTTCCATGCTACTCTCACCAACACCTCTCCTTAGGTGCTACTCTCACTAGCACCTTTCCTTCCATGTTACTCTCACCAACACCTCTCCTTCCATGCTACTCTCGCCAACACCTCTCCTTCCATGCTACTCTCACCAACACCTCTCCTTCCATGCTACTCTCACCAACACCTCTCCTTCCATGCTACTCTCACCAGCACCTCTCCTTCCATGCTACTCTCACCAGCACCTCTCCTTCCATGCTACTCTCACCAACATCTCTCCTTCCATGCTACTCTCACCAACACCTCTCCTTCCATGCTACTCTCACCAACACCTCTCTTTCCATGCTACTCTCACCAGCACCTCTCCTTCTATGCTACTCTCATCAGCACCTCTCCTTCCATGCTACTCTCACCAACACCTCTCCTTTCATGCTACTCTCACCAGCACCTCTCCTTCCATGCTACTCTCACCAGCACCTTTCCTTCCATGCTACTCTCATCAGCACCTCTTCTTGCATGCTACTCTCACCAACACTTCTCTTTCCATGCTACTCTCACCAGCACCTCTCCTTCCATGCTACTCTCACCAGCACCTCTCCTTCCATGCTACTCTCACCAACACCTCTCCTTAGGTGCTACTCTCACCAGCACCTCTCCTTCCATGCTACTCTCACCAGCACCTCTCCTTCCATGCTACTCTCACCAGCACCTCTCCTTCCATGCTACTCTCACCAACACCTCTCCTTCCATGCTACTCTCACCAACACCACTCCTTCCATGCTACTCTCACCAACACCTCTCCTTCCATGCTACTCTCACCAACACCTCTCCTTCCATACTAATCTCACCAGCACCTCTCCTTCTATGCTACTCTCACCAACACCTCTCCTTCCATGCTACTCTCACCAACACTTCTCCTTCCATGCTACTCTCACCAACACTTCTCCTTCCATGCTACTCTCACCAACACTTCTTCTTCCATGCTACTCTCACCAGCACCTCTCCTTCCATGCTACTCTCACCAGCACCTCTCCTTCCATGCTACTCTCACCAACACCTCTCCTTAGGTGCTACTCTCACCAGCACCTCTCCTTAGGTGCTACTCTCACCAGCACCTCTCCTTAGGTGCTACTTTCACCAACACCTCTTCTTAGGTGCTACTCTCACCAGCACCTCTCCTTCCATGCTACTCTCACTAGCACCTCTCCTTCTATGCTACTCTCACCAACACTTCTCCTTAGGTGCTACTCTCACCAACACCTCTCCTTCCATGCTACTCTCACCAACACTTCTCCTTTCATGCTACTCTCACCAGCACCTCTCCTTAGGTGCTACACTCACCAGCACCTCTCCTTCCATGTTATTCTCACCAGCACCTCTCCTTCCATGCTACTCTCACCAGCACCTCTCCTTCCATGTTACTCTCACCAACACCTCTCCTTCCATGCTACTCTCACCAACACCTCTCCTTCCATGCTACTCTCACCAACACCTCTCTTTCCATGCTACTCTCACCAACACCTCTCCTTAGGTGCTACTCTCACCAGCACCTCTCCTTCCATGCTACTCTCACCAACATCTCTCCTTCCATGCTACTCTCACCAACACCTCTCCTTCCATGCTACTCTCACCAACACCACTCCTTCCATGCTACTCTCACCAACACCTCTCCTTCCATGCTACTCTCACCAACACCTCTCCTTCCATGCTAATCTCACCAGCACCTCTCCTTCTATGCTACTCTCACCAACACCTCTCCTTCCATGCTACTCTCACCAACACTTCTCCTTCCATGCTACTCTCACCAACACTTCTCCTTCCATGCTACTCTCACCAACACTTCTCCTTCCATGCTACTCTCACCAGCACCTCTCCTTCCATGCTACTCTCACCAGCACCTCTCCTTCCATGCTACTCTCACCAACACCTCTCCTTAGGTGCTACTCTCACCAGCACCTCTCCTTAGGTGCTACTCTCACCAGCACCTCTCCTTAGGTGCTACTTTCACCAACACCTCTTCTTAGGTGCTACTCTCACCAGCACCTCTCCTTCCATGCTACTCTCACTAGCACGTCTCCTTCTATGCTACTCTCACCAACACTTCTCCTTAGGTGCTACTCTCACCAACACCTCTCCTTCCATGCTACTCTCACCAACACTTCTCCTTTAATGCTACTCTCACCAGCACCTCTCCTTAGGTGCTACACTCACCAGCACCTCTCCTTCCATGTTATTCTCACCAGCACCTCTCCTTCCATGCTACTCTCACCAGCACCTCTCCTTCCATGCTACTCTCACCAGCACCTCTCCTTAGGTGCTACTCTCACCAGCACCTCTCCTTCCATGCTACTCTAACCAACACCTCTTTTTCCATGTTACTCTCACCAACATCTCTTTTTTCATGCTACTCTCACCAGCACCTCTCCTTAGGGCTACTCGCACCAACACCTCTCCTTCCATGTTACTCACACCAACACCTCTCCTTAGGTGTTACTCGCACCAACACCTCTCCTAAGGTGTTACTCTCACCAACACCTCTCCTAAGGTGTTACTCTCACCAACACCTCTCCTAAGGTGTTACTCTCACCAGCACCTCTCCTTCCATGCTACTCTCACCAGCACCTCTCCTTCCATGCTACTCTCACCAGCACCTCTCCTTCCATGCTACTCTCAACAGCACCTCTCCTTCCATGCTACTCTCACCAGCACCTCTCCTTCCATGCTACTCTCACCAGCACCTCTCCTTCCATGCTACTCTTACCAGCACCTCTCCTTCCATGCTACTCTCACTAGCACCTCTCCTACCATGTTACTCTCACCAGCACCTCTCCTTCCATGCTACTCTCACCAGCACCTCTCCTTCCATGTTACTCTCACCAGCACCTCTCCTCCCATGCTACTCTCACCAGCACCTCTCCTCCCATGCTACTCTCAGCAACACCTCTCTTTCCATGTTACTCTCACCAACACCTCTCCTTCCATGCTACTCTCACCAACACCTCTCTTTCCATGTTACTCTCACCAACACCTCTCCTTCCATGTTTCTCTCACCAGCACCTCTCCTTCCATGTTACTCTCACCAACACCTCTCCTTAGGTGCCACTCTCACCAGCACCTCTCCTTCCATGCTACTCTCACCAGCACCTCTCCTTCCATGCCACTCTCACCAGCACCTCTCCTTCCATGCTACTCTCACCAACAATTCTCCTTCCATGCTACTCTCACCAGCACCTCTCCTTCCATGCTACTCTAACCAGCACCTCTCCTACCATGCTACTCTCACCAACTCCTATCCTTCCATGCTTCTCTCACCAACACCTCTCCTTAGGTGCTACTCTCACCAGCACCTCTCCTTAGGTGCTACTCTCACCACCACCTCTCCTTCCATGCTACTCTCACCAGCACCTCTCCTTCCATGCTACTCTCACCAGCACCTCTCCTTCCATGCTACTCTCACCAAAACCTCTCCTTCCATGCTACTCTCACCAACACCTCTCCTTCCATGCTACTCTCACCAACACCTATCCTTCCATGCTACTCTCACCAACACCTCTCCTTCCATACTACTCTCACCAGCACCTCTCCTTCTATGCTACTCTCACCAACACCTCTCCTTCCATGCTACTCTCACCAACACTTCTCCTTCCATGCTACTCTCACCAACACTTCTCCTTCCATGCTACTCTCACCAACACTTCTCCTTCCATGCTACTCTCACCAGCACCTGTCCTTAGGTGCTACTCTCACCAGCACCTCTCCTTAGGTGCTACTTTCACCAACACCTCTTCTTAGGTGCTACTCTCACCAGCACCTCTCCTTCCATGCTACTCTCACTAGCACCTCTCCTTCTATGCTACTCTCACCAACACTTCTCCTTAGGTTCTACTCTCACCAACACCTCTCCTTCCATGCAACTCTCACCAACACTTCTCCTTTCATGCTACTCTCACCAGCACCTCTCCTTAGGTGCTACACTCACCAGCACCTCTCCTTCCATGTTATTCTCACCAGCACCTCTCCTTCCATGCTACTCTCACCAGCACCTCTCCTTCCATGCTAATCTCACCAGCACCTCTCCTTCTATGCTACTCTCACCAACACCTCTCCTTCCATGCTACTCTCACCAACACTTCTCCTTCCATGCTACTCTCACCAACACTTCTCCTTCCATGCTACTCTCACCAACACTTCTCCTTCCATGCTACTCTCACCAGCACCTCTCCTTCCATGCTACTCTCACCAGCATCTCTCCTTCCTTGCTACTCTCACCAACACCTCTCCTTAGGTGCTACTCTCACCAGCACCTCTCCTTAGGTGCTACTCTCACCAGCACCTCTCCTTAGGTGCTACTTTCACAAACACCTCTTCTTAGGTGCTACTCTCACCAGCACCTCTCCTTCCATGCTACTCTCACTAGCACCTCTCCTTCTATGCTACTCTCACCAACACTTCTCCTTAGGTGCTACTTTCACCAACACCTCTCCTTCCATGCTACTCTCACCAACACTTCTCCTTTCATGCTACTCTCACCAGCACCTCTCCTTAGGTGCTACACTCACCAGCACCTCTCCTTCCATGTTATTCTCACCAGCACCTCTCCTTCCATGCTACTCTCACCAGCACCTCTCCTTCCATGTTACTCTCACCAACACCTCTCCTTCCATGCTACTCTCACCAACACCTCTCCTTCCATACTACTCTCACCAACACCTCTCTTTCCATGCTACTCTCACCAACACCTCTCCTTAGGTGCTACTCTCACCAGCACCTCTCCTTCCATGCTACTCTCACCAGCACCTCTCCTTAGGTGCTACTCTCACCAGCACCTCTCCTTCCATGCTACTCTAACCAACACCTCTTTTTCCATGTTACTCTCACCAACATCTCTTTTTTCATGCTACTCTCACCAGCACCTCTCCTTAGGTGCTTCTCACACCAACACCTCTCCTTCCATGTTATTCACACCAACACCTCTCCTTAGGTGTTACTCGCACCAACACCTCTCCTAAGGTGTTACTCTCACCAACACTTCTCCTAAGGTGTTACTCTCACCAACACCTCTCCTAAGGTGTTACTCTCACCAACACCTCTCCTTCCATGCTACTCTCACCAACACCTATCCTTCCATGCTACTCTCACCAACACCTCTCCTTCCATACTACTCTCACCAGCACCTCTCCTTCTATGCTACTCTCACCAACACCTCTCCTTCCATGCTACTCTCACCAACACTTCTCCTTCCATGCTACTCTCACCAACACTTCTCCTTCCATGCTACTCTCACCAACACTTCTCCTTCCATGCTACTCTCACCAGCACCTGTCCTTAGGTGCTACTCTCACCAGCACCTCTCCTTAGGTGCTACTTTCACCAACACCTCTTCTTAGGTGCTACTCTCACCAGCACCTCTCCTTCCATGCTACTCTCACTAGCACCTCTCCTTCTATGCTACTCTCACCAACACTTCTCCTTAGGTTCTACTCTCACCAACACCTCTCCTTCCATGCAACTCTCACCAACACTTCTCCTTTCATGCTACTCTCACCAGCACCTCTCCTTAGGTGCTACACTCACCAGCACCTCTCCTTCCATGTTATTCTCACCAGCACCTCTCCTTCCATGCTACTCTCACCAGCACCTCTCCTTCCATGCTAATCTCACCAGCACCTCTCCTTCTATGCTACTCTCACCAACACCTCTCCTTCCATGCTACTCTCACCAACACTTCTCCTTCCATGCTACTCTCACCAACACTTCTCCTTCCATGCTACTCTCACCAACACTTCTCCTTCCATGCTACTCTCACCAGCACCTCTCCTTCCATGCTACTCTCACCAGCATCTCTCCTTCCTTGCTACTCTCACCAACACCTCTCCTTAGGTGCTACTCTCACCAGCACCTCTCCTTAGGTGCTACTCTCACCAGCACCTCTCCTTAGGTGCTACTTTCACAAACACCTCTTCTTAGGTGCTACTCTCACCAGCACCTCTCCTTCCATGCTACTCTCACTAGCACCTCTCCTTCTATGCTACTCTCACCAACACTTCTCCTTAGGTGCTACTTTCACCAACACCTCTCCTTCCATGCTACTCTCACCAACACTTCTCCTTTCATGCTACTCTCACCAGCACCTCTCCTTAGGTGCTACACTCACCAGCACCTCTCCTTCCATGTTATTCTCACCAGCACCTCTCCTTCCATGCTACTCTCACCAGCACCTCTCCTTCCATGTTACTCTCACCAACACCTCTCCTTCCATGCTACTCTCACCAACACCTCTCCTTCCATACTACTCTCACCAACACCTCTCTTTCCATGCTACTCTCACCAACACCTCTCCTTAGGTGCTACTCTCACCAGCACCTCTCCTTCCATGCTACTCTCACCAGCACCTCTCCTTAGGTGCTACTCTCACCAGCACCTCTCCTTCCATGCTACTCTAACCAACACCTCTTTTTCCATGTTACTCTCACCAACATCTCTTTTTTCATGCTACTCTCACCAGCACCTCTCCTTAGGTGCTTCTCACACCAACACCTCTCCTTCCATGTTATTCACACCAACACCTCTCCTTAGGTGTTACTCGCACCAACACCTCTCCTAAGGTGTTACTCTCACCAACACTTCTCCTAAGGTGTTACTCTCACCAACACCTCTCCTAAGGTGTTACTCTCACCAACACCTCTCCTTATGTGCTACTCTCACCAACACCTCTCGTTCCATGCTACTCTCACCAACACCTCTCCTTCCATGTTACTCTCACCAAAACCTCTTCTTCCATGCTACTCTCACCAGCACCTCTCCTTACATGCTACTCTAACCAACACCTCTCTTTAGGTGCTATTCTCACCAACACCTCTCCTTCCATGCTACTCTCACCAACACTTCTCCTTCCATGCTACTCTCACCAACACCTCTCCTTAGGTGCTACTCTCACTAGCACCTTTCCTTCCATGTTACTCTCACCAACACCTCTCCTTCCATGCTACTCTCGCCAACACCTCTCCTTCCATGCTACTCTCACCAACACCTCTCCTTCCATGCTACTCTCACCAACACCTCTCCTTCCATGCTACTCTCACCAGCACCTCTCCTTCCATGCTACTCTCACCAGCACCTCTCCTTCCATGCTACTCTCACCAACATCTCTCCTTCCATGCTACTCTCACCAACACCTCTCCTTCCATGCTACTCTCACCAACACCTCTCTTTCCATGCTACTCTCACCAGCACCTCTCCTTCTATGCTACTCTCATCAGCACCTCTCCTTCCATGCTACTCTCACCAACACCTCTCCTTTCATGCTACTCTCACCAGCACCTCTCCTTCCATGCTACTCTCACCAGCACCTTTCCTTCCATGCTACTCTCATCAGCACCTCTTCTTGCATGCTACTCTCACCAACACTTCTCTTTCCATGCTACTCTCACCAGCACCTCTCCTTCCATGCTACTCTCACCAGCACCTCTCCTTCCATGCTACTCTCACCAACACCTCTCCTTAGGTGCTACTCTCACCAGCACCTCTCCTTCCATGCTACTCTAACCAGCACCTCTCCTACCATGCTACTCTCACCAACTCCTCTCCTTCCAAGCTTCTCTCACCAACACCTCTCCTTAGGTGCTACTCTCACCAGCACCTCTCCTTAGGTGCTACTCTCACCACCACCTCTCCTTCCATGCTACTCTCACCAGCACCTCTCCTTCCATGCTACTCTCACCAGCACCTCTCCTTCCATGCTACTCTCACCAACACCTCTCCTTCCATGCTACTCTCACCAACACCACTCCTTCCATGCTACTCTCACCAACACCTCTCCTTCCATGCTACTCTCACCAACACCTCTCCTTCCATGCTAATCTCACCAGCACCTCTCCTTCTATGCTACTCTCACCAACACCTCTCCTTCCATGCTACTCTCACCAACACTTCTCCTTCCATGCTACTCTCACCAACACTTCTCCTTCCATGCTACTCTCACCAACACTTCTCCTTCCATGCTACTCTCACCAGCACCTCTCCTTCCATGCTACTCTCACCAGCACCTCTCCTTCCATGCTACTCTCACCAACACCTCTCCTTAGGTGCTACTCTCACCAGCACCTCTCCTTAGGTGCTACTCTCACCAGCACCTCTCCTTAGGTGCTACTTTCACCAACACCTCTTCTTAGGTGCTACTCTCACCAGCACCTCTCCTTCCATGCTACTCTCACTAGCACGTCTCCTTCTATGCTACTCTCACCAACACTTCTCCTTAGGTGCTAATCTCACCAACACCTCTCCTTCCATGCTACTCTCACCAACACTTCTCCTTTCATGCTACTCTCACCAGCACCTCTCCTTAGGTGCTACACTCACCAGCACCTCTCCTTCCATGTTATTCTCACCAGCACCTCTCCTTCCATGCTACTCTCACCAGCACCTCTCCTTCCATGCTACTCTCACCAGCACCTCTCCTTAGGTGCTACTCTCACCAGCACCTCTCCTTCCATGCTACTCTAACCAACACCTCTTTTTCCATGTTACTCTCACCAACATCTCTTTTTTCATGCTACTCTCACCAGCACCTCTCCTTAGGTGCTACTCGCACCAACACCTCTCCTTCCATGTTACTCACACCAACACCTCTCCTAAGGTGTTACTCTCACCAACACCTCTCCTAAGGTGTTACTCTCACCAACACCTCTCCTAAGGTGTTACTCTCACCAACACCTCTCCTTATGTGCTACTCTCACCAACACCTCTCGTTCCATGCTACTCTCACCAACACCTCTCCTTCCATATTACTCTCACCAACACCTCTTCTTCCATGCTACTCTCACCAGCACCTCTCCTTCCAAGTTACTCTCACCAGCACCTCTCCTTACATGCTACTCTAACCAACACCTCTCTTTAGGTGCTACTCTCACCAACACCTCTCCTTCCATGCTACTCTCACCAACACTTCTCCTTCCATGCTACTCTCACCAACACCTCTCCTTAGGTGCTACTCTCACTAGCACCTTTCCTTCCATGTTACTCTCACCAACACCTCTCCTTCCATGCTACTCTCGCCAACACCTCTCCTTCCATGCTACTCTCACCAACACCTCTCCTTCCATGCTACTCTCACCAACACCTCTCCTTCCATGCTACTCTCACCAGCACCTCTCCTTCCATGCTACTCTCACCAGCACCTCTCCTTCCATGCTACTCTCACCAACATCTCTCCTTCCATGCTACTCTCACCAACACCTCTCCTTCCATGCTACTCTCACCAACACCTCTCCTTCCATGCTACTCTCACCAGCACCTCTCCTTCCATGCTACTCTCACCAGCACCTCTCCTTCCATGCTACTCTCATCAGCACCTCTTCTTGCATGCTACTCTCATCAGCACCTCTCCTTCCATGCTACTCTCATCAGCACCTCTCCTTCCATGCTACTCTCACGAACACCTCTTCTTAGGTGCTACTTTCACCAACTCCTCTTCTTCCATGCTTCTCTCACCAGCAACTCTCCTTCCATGATTCTCTCACCAGCACCTCTCCTTCCATGCTACTCTCACCAGCACCTCTCCTTCCATGCTACTCTCGCCAGCACCTCTCCTTCCTTGCTACTCTAACCAACACCTCTTTTTAGGTGCTACTCTCACCAACACCTCTTCTTAGGTGCTACTCTCACCAGCACCTCTACTTCCATGCTACTCTCACCAGCACCTCTCCTTCCATGCTACTCTCACCAGCACCTCTCCTTCCATGCTACTCTCACCAGCAACTCTCCTTCCATGATACTCTCACCAGCACCTCTCCTTCCATGCTACTCTCACCAGCACCTCTCCTTCCATGCTACTCTCGCCAGCACCTCTCCTTCCTTGCTACTCTAACCAACACCTCTTCTTAGGTGCTACTCTCACCAACACCTCTTCTTAGGTGCTACTCTCACCAGCACCTCTCCTTCCATGCTACTCTCACCAGCACCTCTCCTTCCATGCTACTCTCACCAGCACCTCTCCTTCCATGCTACTCTCACCAGCACCTCTCCTTCCATGCTACTCTCACCAGCACCTCTCCTTCCATGCTACTCTCACCAGCACCTCTCCTTCCATGCTACTCTCACCACCACCTCTCCTTCCATGCTACTCTCACCACCACCTCTCCTTCCATGCTACTCTCACCAGCACCTCTCCTTCCATGCTACTCTCACCAGCACCTCTCCTTCCATGCTACTCTCACCAGCACCTCTCCTTCCATGCTACTCTCACCAGCACCTCTCCTTCTATGCTACTCTCAACAGCACCTCTCCTTCCATGCTACTCTCACCAGCACCTCTCCTTCCATGCTACTCTCACCAGCACCTCTCCTTCCATGCTACTCTCACCAGCACCTCTCTTTCCATGCTACTCTCACTAGCACCTCTCCTACCATGTTACTCTCACCAACACCTCTCCTTCCATGCTACTCTCACCAGCACCTCTCCTTCCATGTTACTCTCACCAGCACCTCTCCTCCCATGCTACTCTCACCAGCACCTCTCCTCCCATGCTACTCTCAGCAACACCTCTCTTTCCATGTTACTCTCACCAACACCTCTCCTTCCATGCTACTCTCACCAACACCTCTCCTTCCATGTTTCTCTCACCAGCACCTCTCCTTCCATGTTACTCTCACCAACACCTCTCCTTAGGTGCCACTCTCACCAGCACCTCTCCTTCCATGCTACTCTCACCAGCACCTCTCCTTCCATGCCACTCTCACCAGCACCTCTCCTTCCATGCTACTCTCACCAACAATTCTCCTTCCATGCTACTCTCACCAGCACCTCTCCTTCCATGCTACTCTAACCAGCACCTCTCCTACCATGCTACTCTCACCAACTCCTCTCCTTCCATGCTTCTCTCACCAACACCTCTCCTTAGGTGCTACTCTCACCAGCACCTCTCCTTAGGTGCTACTCTCACCACCACCTCTCCTTAGGTGCTACTCTCACCAGCACCTCTCCTTCCATGCTACTCTCACCAGCCCCTCTCCTTCCATGCTACTCTCACCAACACCTCTCCTTCCATGCTACTCTCACCAACACCTCTCCTTCCGTGCTACTCTCACAAACACCTATCCTTCCATGCTACTCTCACCAACACCTCTCCTTCCATACTACTCTCACCAGCACCTCTCCTTCTATGCTACTCTCACCAACACCTCTCCTTCCATGCTACTCTCACCAACACTTCTCCTTCCATGCTACTCTCACCAACACTTCTCCTTCCATGCTACTCTCACCAACACTTCTCCTTCCATGCTACTCTCACCAGCACCTCTCCTTAGGTGCTACTCTCACCAGCACCTGTCCTTAGGTGCTACTCTCACCAGCACCTCTCCTTAGGTGCTACTTTCACCAACACCTCTTCTTAGGTGCTACTCTCAACAGCACCTCTCCTTCCATGCTACTCTCACTAGCACCTCTCCTTCTATGCTACTCTCACCAACACTTCTCTTTAGGTGCTACTCTCACCAACACCTCTCCTTCCATGCAACTCTCACCAACACTTCTCCTTTCATGCTACTCTCACCAGCACCTCTCCTTAGGTGCTACACTCACCAGCACCTCTCCTTCCATGTTATTCTCACCAGCACCTCTCCTTCCATGCTACTCTCACCAGCACCTCTCCTTCCATGTTACTCTCACCAACACCTCTCCTTCCATGCTACTCTCACCAACACCTCTCCTTCCATGCTACTCTCACCAACACCTCTCTTTCCATGCTACTCTCACCAACACCTCTCCTTAGGTGCTACTCTCACCAGCACCTCTCCTTCCATACTACTCTCACCAGCACCTCTCCTTCCATGCTACTCTCACCAGCACCTCTCCTTAGGTGCTACTCTCACCAGCACCTCTCCTTCCATGCTACTCTAACCAACACCTCTTTTTCCATGCTACTCTCACCAACATCTCTTTTTTCATGCTACTCTCACCAGTACCTCTCCTTAGGTGCTTCTCGCACCAACACCTCTCCTTCCATGTTACTCACACCAACACCTCTCCTTAGGTGTTACTCGCACCAACACCTCTCCTAAGGTGTTACTCTCACCAGCACCTCTCCTTCCATGCTACTCTCACCAGCACCTCTCCTTCCATGTTACTCTCACCAGCACCTCTCCTCCCATGCTACTCTCACCAGCACCTCTCCTCCCATGCTACTCTCAGCAACACCTCTCTTTCCATGTTACTCTCACCAACACCTCTCCTTCCATGCTACTCTCACCAACACCTCTCTTTCCATGTTACTTTCACCAACACCTCTCCTTCCATGTTTCTCTCACCAGCACCTCTCCTTCCATGTTACTCTCACCAACACCTCTCCTTAGGTGCCACTCTCACCAGCACCTCTCCTTCCATGCTACTCTCACCAACAATTCTCCTTCCATGCTACTCTCACCAGCACCTCTCCTTCCATGCTACTCTAACCAGCACCTCTCCTACCATGCTACTCTCACCAACTCCTCTCCTTCCATGCTTCTCTCACCAACACCTCTCCTTAGGTGCTACTCTCACCAGCACCTCTCCTTAGGTGCTACTCTCACCACCATCTCTCCTTCCATGCTACTCTCACCAGCACCTCTCCTTCCATGCTACTCTCACCAGCACCTCTCCTTCCATGCTACTCTCACCAACACCTCTCCTTCCATGCTACTCTCACCAACACCTCTCCTTCTATGCTACTCTCACCAACACCTCTCCTTCCATGCTACTTTCACCATCACCTCTCCTTCCATGCTACTCTCACCAGCACCTCTCCTTCTATGCTACTCTCACCAACACCTCTCCTTCCATGCTACTCTCACCAACACTTCTCCTTCCATGCTACTCTCACCAACACTTCTCCTTCCATGCTACTCTCACCAACACTTCTCCTTCCATGCTACTCTCACCAGCACCTCTCCTTCCATGCTACTCTCACCAGCACCTCTCCTTCCATGCTACTCTCACCAACACCTCTCCTTAGGTGCTACTCTCACCAGCACCTCTCGTTAGGTGCTACTCTCACCAGCACCTCTCCTTAGGTGCTACTTTCACCAACACCTCTTCTTAGGTGCTACTCTCACCAGCACCTCTCCTTCCATGCTACTCTCACTAGCACATGTCCTTCTATGCTACTCTCACCAACACTTCTCCTTAGGTGCTACTCTCACCAACACCTCTCCTTCCATGCTACTCTCACCAACACTTCTCCTTTCATGCTACTCTCACCAGCACCTCTCCTTAGGTGCTACACTCACCAGCACCTCTCCTTCCATGTTATTCTCACCAGCACCTCTCCTTCCATGCTACTCTCACCAGCACCTCTCCTTCCATGTTACTCTCACCAACACCTCTCCTTCCGTGCTACTCTCACCAACACCTCTCCTTCCATGCTACTCTCACCAACACCTCTCTTTCCATATGCTACTCTCACCAACACCTCTCCTTAGGTGCTACTCTCACCAGCACCTCTCCTTCCATGCTACTCTCACCAGCACCTCTCCTTCCATGCTACTCTCACCAGCACCTCTCCTTCCATGCTACTCTCACCAACACCTCTCCTTCCATGCTACTCTCACCAACACCTCTCCTTCCATGCTACTCTCAACAACACCTCTCCTTCCATGCTACTCTCACCAACACCTCTCCTTCCATGCTACTCTCACCAACACTTCTCCTTCCATGCTACTCTCACCAACACCTCTCCTTCCATGCTACTCTCACCAGCACCTCTCCTTCTATGCTACTCTCACCAACACCTCTCCTTCCATGCTACTCTCACCAACACTTCTCCTTCCATGCTACTCTCACCAGCACCTCTCCTTCCATGCTACTCTCACCAGCACCTCTCCTTCCATGCTACTCTCACCAACACCTCTCCTTAGGTGCTACTCTCACCAGCACCTCTCGTTAGGTGCTACTCTCACCAACACCTCTCCTTAGGTGCTACTCTCACCAGCACCTCTCGTTAGGTGCTACTCTCACCAGCACCTCTCCTTAGGTGCTACTTTCACCAACACCTCTCCTTAGGTGCTACTCTCACCAGCACCTCTCGTTAGGTGCTACTCTCACCAGCACCTCTCCTTAGGTGCTACTTTCACCAACACCTCTTCTTAGGTGCTACTCTCACCAGCACCTCTCCTTCCATGCTACTCTCACTAGCACCTCTCCTTCTATGCTACTCTCACCAACACTTCTCCTTAGGTGCTACTCTCACCAACACCTCTCCTTCCATGCTACTCTCACCAACACTTCTCCTTTCATGCTACTCTCACCAGCACCTCTCCTTAGGTGCTACACTCACCAGCACCTCTCCTTCCATGTTATTCTCACCAGCACCTCTCCTTCCATGCTACTCTCACCAGCACCTCTCCTTCCATGTTACTCTCACCAACACCTCTCCTTCCGTGCTACTCTCACCAACACCTCTCCTTCCATGCTACTCTCACCAACACCTCTCTTTCCATGCTACTCTCTCCAACACCTCTCCTTAGGTGCTACTCTCACCAGCACCTCTCCTTCCATGCTACTCTCACCAGCACCTCTCCTTCCATGCTACTCTCACCAGCACCTCTCCTTAGGTGCTACTCTCACCAGCACCTCACCTTCCATGCTACTCTAACCAACACCTATTTTTCCATGCTACTCTCACCAACATCTCTTTTTTCTTGCTACTCTCACCAGCACCTCTCCTTAGGTGCTTCTCGCACCAACACCTCTCCTTCCATGTTACTCACACCAACACCTCTCCTTAGGTGTTACTCGCACCAACACCTCTCCTAAGGTGTTACACTCACCAGCACCTCTCCTTCCATGCTACTCTCACCAGCACCTCTCCTTCCATGTTACTCTCACCAGCACCTCTCTTCCCATGCTACTCTCACCAGCACCTCTCCTCCCATGCTACTCTCAGCAACACCTCTCTTTCCATGTTACTCTCACCATCACCTCTCCTTCCATGCTACTCTCAGCAACACCTCTCTTTCCATGTTACTCTCACCAACACCTCTCCTTCCATGTTTCTCTCACCAGCACCTCTCCTTCCATGTTACTCTCACCAACACCTCTCCTTAGGTGCCACTCTCACCAGCACCTCTCCTTCCATGCTACTCTCACCAACAATTCTCCTTCCATGCTACTCTCACCAGCACCTCTCCTTCCATGCTACTCTATCCAGCACCTTTCCTACCATGCTACTCTCACCAACTCCTCTCCTTCCATGCTTCTCTCACCAACACCTCTCCTTAGGTGCTACTCTCACCAGCACCTCTCCTTAGGTGCTACTCTTACCACCATCTCTCCTTCCATGCTACTCTCACCAGCACCTCTCCTTCCATGCTACTCTCACCAGCACCTCTCCTTCCATGCTACTCTCACCAACACCCCTCCTTCCATGCTACTCTCACCAACACCTCTCCTTCCATGCTACTCTCACCAACACCTCTCCTTCCATGCTACTCTCACCAGCACCTCTCCTTCTATGCTACTCTCACCAACACCTCTCCTTCCATGCTACTCTCACCAACACTTCTCCTTCCATGCTACTCTCACCAACACTTCTCCTTCCATGCTACTCTCACCAACACTTCTCCTTCCATGCTACTCTCACCAGCACCTCTCCTTCCATGCTACTCTCACCAGCACCTCTCCTTCCATGCTACTCTCACCAACACCTCTCCTTAGGTGCTACTCTCACCAGCACCTCTCGTTAGGTGCTACTCTCACCAGCACCTCTCCTTAGGTGCTACTTTCACCAACACCTCTTCTTAGGTGCTACTCTCACCAGCACCTCTCCTTCCATGCTACTCTCACTAGCACCTCTCCTTCTATGCTACTCTCACCAACACTTCTCCTTAGGTGCTACTCTCACCAACACCTCTCCTTCCATGCTACTCTCACCAACACTTCTCCTTTCATGCTACTCTCACCAGCACCTCTCCTTAGGTGCTACACTCACCAGCACCTCTCCTTCCATGTTATTCTCACCAGCACCTCTCCTTCCATGCTACTCTCACCAGCACCTCTCCTTCCATGTTACTCTCACCAACACCTCTCCTTCCGTGCTACTCTTACCAACACCTCTCCTTCCATGCTACTCTCACCAACACCTCTCTTTCCATGCTACTCTCACCAACACCTCTCTTTCCATGCTACTCTCACCAACACCTCTCCTTAGGTGCTACTCTCACCAGCACCTCTCCTTCCATGCTACTCTCACCAGCACCTCTCCTTCCATGCTACTCTCACCAGCACCTCTCCTTAGGTGCTACTCTCGCCAGCACCTCACCTTCCATGCTACTCTAACCAACACCTCTTTTTCCATGCTACTCTCACCAACATCTCTTTTTTCATGCTACTCTCACCAGCACCTCTCCTTAGGTGCTTCTCGCACCAACACCTCTCCTTCCATGTTACTCACACCAACACCTCTCCTTAGGTGTTACTCGCACCAGCACCTCTCCTTCCATGTTACTCTCACCAGCACCTCTCCTCCCATGCTACTCTCACCAGCACCTCTCCTCCCATGCTACTCTCAGCAACACCTCTCTTTCCATGTTACTCTCACCAACACCTCTCCTTCCATGCTACTCTCACCAACACCTCTCTTTCCATGTTACTCTCACCAACATCTCTCCTTCCATGTTTCTCTCACCAGCACCTCTCCTTCCATGTTACTCTCACCAACACCTCTCCTTAGGTGCAACTCTCACCAGCACCTCTCCATCCATGCTACTCTCACCAACAATTCTCCTTCCATGCTACTCTCACCAGCACCTCTCCTTCCATGCTACTCTCACCAGCACCTCTCCTACCATGCTACTCTCACCAACTCCTCTCCTTCCATGCTTCTCTCACCAACACCTCTCCATAGGTGCTACTCTCACCAGCACCTCTCCTTAGGTGCTACTCTCACCACCACCTCTCTTTCCATGCTACTCTCACCAGCACCTCTCCTTCCATGCTACTCTCACCAGCACCTCTCCTTCCATGCTACTCTCACCAACACCTCTCCTTCCATGCTACTCTCACCAACACCTCTCCTTCCATGCTACTCTCACCAACACCTCTCCTTCCATGCTACTCTCACCAACACCTCTCCTTCCATGCTACTCTCACCAGCACCTCTTTTTCTATGCTACTCTCACCAACACATCTCCTTCTATGCTACTCTCCCCAACACTTCTCCTTCCATGCTACTCTCACCAACACTTCTCCTTCCATGCTACTCTCACCAACACTTCTCCTTCTATGCTACTCTCACCAGCACCTCTCCTTCCATGCTACTCTCACCAGCACCTCTCCTTCCATGCTACTCTCACCAACACCTCTCCTTAGGTGCTACTCTCACCAGCACCTCTCCTTAGGTGCTACTCTCACCAGCACTTCTCCTTAGGTGCTACTTTCACCAACACCTCTTCTTAGGTGCTACTCTCACCAGCACCTCTCCTTCCATGCTACTCTCACTAGCACCTCTCCTTCTATGCTACTCTCACCAACACTTCTCCTTAGGTGCTACTCTCACCAACACCTCTCCTTCCATGCTACTCTCACCAACACTTCTCCTTTCATGCTACTCTCACCAGCACCTCTCCTTAGATGCTACACTCACCAGCACCTCTCCTTCCATGTTATTCTCACCAGCACCTCTCCTTCCATGCTACTCTCACCAGCACCTCTCCTTCCATGTTACTCTCACCAACACCTCTCCTTCCATGCTACTCTCACCAACACCTCTCCTTCCATGCTACTCTCACCAACACCTCTCTTTCCATGCTACTCTCACCAACACCTCTCCTTAGGTGCTACTCTCACCAGCACCTCTCCTTCCATGCTACTTTCACCAGCACCTCTCCTTCCATGCTACTCTCACCAGCACCTCTCCTTAGGTGCTACTCTCACCAGCACCTCTCCTTCCATGCTACTCTAACCAACACCTCTTTTTCCATGCTACTCTCACCAACATCTCTTTTTTCATGCTACTCTCACCAGCACCTATCCTTAGGTGCTTCTCGCACCAACACCTCTCCTTCCATGTTACTCACACCAACACCTCTCCTTAGGTGTTACTCGCACCAACACCTCTCCTAAGGTGTTACTCTCACCAACACCTCTCCTAAGGTGTTACTCTCACCAACACCTCTCCTAAGGTGTTACTCTCACCAACGCCTCTCCTTATGTGCTACTCTCACCAACACCTCTCGTTCCATGCTACTCTCACCAACACCTCTCCTTCCATGTTACTCTCACCAACACCTCTTCTTCCATGCTACTCTCACCAGCACCTCTCCTTCCAAGTTACTCTCACCAGCACCTCTCCTTACATGCTACTCTAACCAACACCTCTCTTTAGGTGCTACTCTCACCAACACCTCTCCTTCCATGCTACTCTCACCAACACATCTCCTTCCATGCTACTCTCACCAACACCTCTCCTTAGGTGCTACTCTCACTAGCACCTTTCCTTTCAAGTTACTCTCACCAACACCTCTCCTTCCATGCTACTCTCGCCAACACCTCTCCTTCCATGCTACTCTCACCAACACCTCTCCTTCCATGCTACTCTCACCAACACCTCTCCTTCCATGCTACTCTCACCAGCACCTCTCCTTCCATGCTACTCTCACCAGCACCTCTCCTTCCATGCTACTCTCACCAACATCTCTCCTTCCATGCTACTCTCACCAACACCTCTCCTTCCATGCAACTCTCACCAACACCTCTCCTTCCATGCTACTCTCACCAGCACCTCTCCTTCTATGCTACTCTCATCAGCACCTCTTCTTGCATGCTACTCTCATCAGTACCTCTCCTTCCATGCTACTATCACCAACTACTCTTCTTAGGTGCTACTTTCACCAACACCTCTCCTTCCATGCTTCTCTCACCAGCAACTCTCCTTCCATGATTCTCTCACCAGCACCTCTCCTTCCATGCTACTCTCACCAGCACTTCTCCTTCCATGCTACTCTCACCAACACTTCTCCTTCCATGCTACTCTCACCAACACTTCTCCTTCCATGCTACTCTCACCAGCACCTCTCCTTCCATGCTACTCTCACCAGCACCTCTCCTTCCATGCTACTCTCACCAACACCTCTCCTTAGGTGCTACTCTCACCAGCACCTCTCGTTAGGTGCTACTCTCACCAGCACCTCTCCTTAGGTGCTACTTTCACCAACACCTCTTCTTAGGTGCTACTCTCACCAGCACCTCTCCTTCCATGCTACTCTCACTAGCACCTCTCCTTCTATGCTACTCTCACCAACACTTCTCCTTAGGTGCTACTCTCACCAACACCTCTCCTTCCATGCTACTCTCACCAACACTTCTCCTTTCATGCTACTCTCACCAGCACCTCTCCTTAGGTGCTACACTCACCAGCACCTCTCCTTCCATGTTATTCTCACCAGCACCTCTCCTTCCATGCTACTCTCACCAGCACCTCTCCTTCCATGTTACTCTCACCAACACCTCTCCTTCCGTGCTACTCTCACCAACACCTCTCCTTCCATGCTACTCTCACCAACACCTCTCTTTCCATGCTACTCTCTCCAACACCTCTCCTTAGGTGCTACTCTCACCAGCACCTCTCCTTCCATGCTACTCTCACCAGCACCTCTCCTTCCATGCTACTCTCACCAGCACCTCTCCTTAGGTGCTACTCTCACCAGCACCTCACCTTCCATGCTACTCTAACCAACACCTATTTTTCCATGCTACTCTCACCAACATCTCTTTTTTCTTGCTACTCTCACCAGCACCTCTCCTTAGGTGCTTCTCGCACCAACACCTCTCCTTCCATGTTACTCACACCAACACCTCTCCTTAGGTGTTACTCGCACCAACACCTCTCCTAAGGTGTTACACTCACCAGCACCTCTCCTTCCATGCTACTCTCACCAGCACCTCTCCTTCCATGTTACTCTCACCAGCACCTCTCTTCCCATGCTACTCTCACCAGCACCTCTCCTCCCATGCTACTCTCAGCAACACCTCTCTTTCCATGTTACTCTCACCATCACCTCTCCTTCCATGCTACTCTCAGCAACACCTCTCTTTCCATGTTACTCTCACCAACACCTCTCCTTCCATGTTTCTCTCACCAGCACCTCTCCTTCCATGTTACTCTCACCAACACCTCTCCTTAGGTGCCACTCTCACCAGCACCTCTCCTTCCATGCTACTCTCACCAACAATTCTCCTTCCATGCTACTCTCACCAGCACCTCTCCTTCCATGCTACTCTACCCAGCACCTTTCCTACCATGCTACTCTCACCAACTCCTCTCCTTCCATGCTTCTCTCACCAACACCTCTCCTTAGGTGCTACTCTCACCAGCACCTCTCCTTAGGTGCTACTCTTACCACCATCTCTCCTTCCATGCTACTCTCACCAGCACCTCTCCTTCCATGCTACTCTCACCAGCACCTCTCCTTCCATGCTACTCTCACCAACACCCCTCCTTCCATGCTACTCTCACCAACACCTCTCCTTCCATGCTACTCTCACCAACACCTCTCCTTCCATGCTACTCTCACCAGCACCTCTCCTTCTATGCTACTCTCACCAACACCTCTCCTTCCATGCTACTCTCACCAACACTTCTCCTTCCATGCTACTCTCACCAACACTTCTCCTTCCATGCTACTCTCACCAACACTTCTCCTTCCATGCTACTCTCACCAGCACCTCTCCTTCCATGCTACTCTCACCAGCACCTCTCCTTCCATGCTACTCTCACCAACACCTCTCCTTAGGTGCTACTCTCACCAGCACCTCTCGTTAGGTGCTACTCTCACCAGCACCTCTCCTTAGGTGCTACTTTCACCAACACCTCTTCTTAGGTGCTACTCTCACCAGCACCTCTCCTTCCATGCTACTCTCACTAGCACCTCTCCTTCTATGCTACTCTCACCAACACTTCTCCTTAGGTGCTACTCTCACCAACACCTCTCCTTCCATGCTACTCTCACCAACACTTCTCCTTTCATGCTACTCTCACCAGCACCTCTCCTTAGGTGCTACACTCACCAGCACCTCTCCTTCCATGTTATTCTCACCAGCACCTCTCCTTCCATGCTACTCTCACCAGCACCTCTCCTTCCATGTTACTCTCACCAACACCTCTCCTTCCGTGCTACTCTTACCAACACCTCTCCTTCCATGCTACTCTCACCAACACCTCTCTTTCCATGCTACTCTCACCAACACCTCTCTTTCCATGCTACTCTCACCAACACCTCTCCTTAGGTGCTACTCTCACCAGCACCTCTCCTTCCATGCTACTCTCACCAGCACCTCTCCTTCCATGCTACTCTCACCAGCACCTCTCCTTAGGTGCTACTCTCGCCAGCACCTCACCTTCCATGCTACTCTAACCAACACCTCTTTTTCCATGCTACTCTCACCAACATCTCTTTTTTCATGCTACTCTCACCAGCACCTCTCCTTAGGTGCTTCTCGCACCAACACCTCTCCTTCCATGTTACTCACACCAACACCTCTCCTTAGGTGTTACTCGCACCAACACCTCTCCTAAGGTGTTACTCTCACCAGCACCTCTCCTTCCATGCTACTCTCACCAGCACCTCTCCTTCCATGTTACTCTCACCAGCACCTCTCCTCCCATGCTACTCTCACCAGCACCTCTCCTCCCATGCTACTCTCACCAGCACCTCTCCTTCCATGCTACTCTCACCAACATCTCTCCTTCCATGCTACTCTCACCAACACCTCTCCTTCCATGCAACTCTCACCAACACCTCTCCTTCCATGCTACTCTCACCAGCACCTCTCCTTCTATGCTACTCTCATCAGCACCTCTTCTTGCATGCTACTCTCATCAGTACCTCTCCTTCCATGCTACTATCACCAACTACTCTTCTTAGGTGCTACTTTCACCAACACCTCTCCTTCCATGCTTCTCTCACCAGCAACTCTCCTTCCATGATTCTCTCACCAGCACCTCTCCTTCCATGCTACTCTCACCAGCACTTCTCCTTCCATGCTACTCTCACCAACACTTCTCCTTCCATGCTACTCTCACCAACACTTCTCCTTCCATGCTACTCTCACCAGCACCTCTCCTTCCATGCTACTCTCACCAGCACCTCTCCTTCCATGCTACTCTCACCAACACCTCTCCTTAGGTGCTACTCTCACCAGCACCTCTCGTTAGGTGCTACTCTCACCAGCACCTCTCCTTAGGTGCTACTTTCACCAACACCTCTTCTTAGGTGCTACTCTCACCAGCACCTCTCCTTCCATGCTACTCTCACTAGCACCTCTCCTTCTATGCTACTCTCACCAACACTTCTCCTTAGGTGCTACTCTCACCAACACCTCTCCTTCCATGCTACTCTCACCAACACTTCTCCTTTCATGCTACTCTCACCAGCACCTCTCCTTAGGTGCTACACTCACCAGCACCTCTCCTTCCATGTTATTCTCACCAGCACCTCTCCTTCCATGCTACTCTCACCAGCACCTCTCCTTCCATGTTACTCTCACCAACACCTCTCCTTCCGTGCTACTCTCACCAACACCTCTCCTTCCATGCTACTCTCACCAACACCTCTCTTTCCATGCTACTCTCTCCAACACCTCTCCTTAGGTGCTACTCTCACCAGCACCTCTCCTTCCATGCTACTCTCACCAGCACCTCTCCTTCCATGCTACTCTCACCAGCACCTCTCCTTAGGTGCTACTCTCACCAGCACCTCACCTTCCATGCTACTCTAACCAACACCTATTTTTCCATGCTACTCTCACCAACATCTCTTTTTTCTTGCTACTCTCACCAGCACCTCTCCTTAGGTGCTTCTCGCACCAACACCTCTCCTTCCATGTTACTCACACCAACACCTCTCCTTAGGTGTTACTCGCACCAACACCTCTCCTAAGGTGTTACACTCACCAGCACCTCTCCTTCCATGCTACTCTCACCAGCACCTCTCCTTCCATGTTACTCTCACCAGCACCTCTCTTCCCATGCTACTCTCACCAGCACCTCTCCTCCCATGCTACTCTCAGCAACACCTCTCTTTCCATGTTACTCTCACCATCACCTCTCCTTCCATGCTACTCTCAGCAACACCTCTCTTTCCATGTTACTCTCACCAACACCTCTCCTTCCATGTTTCTCTCACCAGCACCTCTCCTTCCATGTTACTCTCACCAACACCTCTCCTTAGGTGCCACTCTCACCAGCACCTCTCCTTCCATGCTACTCTCACCAACAATTCTCCTTCCATGCTACTCTCACCAGCACCTCTCCTTCCATGCTACTCTATCCAGCACCTTTCCTACCATGCTACTCTCACCAACTCCTCTCCTTCCATGCTTCTCTCACCAACACCTCTCCTTAGGTGCTACTCTCACCAGCACCTCTCCTTAGGTGCTACTCTTACCACCATCTCTCCTTCCATGCTACTCTCACCAGCACCTCTCCTTCCATGCTACTCTCACCAGCACCTCTCCTTCCATGCTACTCTCACCAACACCCCTCCTTCCATGCTACTCTCACCAACACCTCTCCTTCCATGCTACTCTCACCAACACCTCTCCTTCCATGCTACTCTCACCAGCACCTCTCCTTCTATGCTACTCTCACCAACACCTCTCCTTCCATGCTACTCTCACCAACACTTCTCCTTCCATGCTACTCTCACCAACACTTCTCCTTCCATGCTACTCTCACCAACACTTCTCCTTCCATGCTACTCTCACCAGCACCTCTCCTTCCATGCTACTCTCACCAGCACCTCTCCTTCCATGCTACTCTCACCAACACCTCTCCTTAGGTGCTACTCTCACCAGCACCTCTCGTTAGGTGCTACTCTCACCAGCACCTCTCCTTAGGTGCTACTTTCACCAACACCTCTTCTTAGGTGCTACTCTCACCAGCACCTCTCCTTCCATGCTACTCTCACTAGCACCTCTCCTTCTATGCTACTCTCACCAACACTTCTCCTTAGGTGCTACTCTCACCAACACCTCTCCTTCCATGCTACTCTCACCAACACTTCTCCTTTCATGCTACTCTCACCAGCACCTCTCCTTAGGTGCTACACTCACCAGCACCTCTCCTTCCATGTTATTCTCACCAGCACCTCTCCTTCCATGTTACTCTCACCAGCACCTCTCCTCCCATGCTACTCTCACCAGCACCTCTCCTCCCATGCTACTCTCAGCAACACCTCTCTTTCCATGTTACTCTCACCAACACCTCTCCTTCCATGCTACTCTCACCAACACCTCTCTTTCCATGTTACTCTCACCAACATCTCTCCTTCCATGTTTCTCTCACCAGCACCTCTCCTTCCATGTTACTCTCACCAACACCTCTCCTTAGGTGCAACTCTCACCAGCACCTCTCCATCCATGCTACTCTCACCAACAATTCTCCTTCCATGCTACTCTCACCAGCACCTCTCCTTCCATGCTACTCTCACCAGCACCTCTCCTACCATGCTACTCTCACCAACTCCTCTCCTTCCATGCTTCTCTCACCAACACCTCTCCATAGGTGCTACTCTCACCAGCACCTCTCCTTAGGTGCTACTCTCACCACCACCTCTCTTTCCATGCTACTCTCACCAGCACCTCTCCTTCCATGCTACTCTCACCAGCACCTCTCCTTCCATGCTACTCTCACCAACACCTCTCCTTCCATGCTACTCTCACCAACACCTCTCCTTCCATGCTACTCTCACCAACACCTCTCCTTCCATGCTACTCTCACCAACACCTCTCCTTCCATGCTACTCTCACCAGCACCTCTTTTTCTATGCTACTCTCACCAACACATCTCCTTCTATGCTACTCTCCCCAACACTTCTCCTTCCATGCTACTCTCACCAACACTTCTCCTTCCATGCTACTCTCACCAACACTTCTCCTTCTATGCTACTCTCACCAGCACCTCTCCTTCCATGCTACTCTCACCAGCACCTCTCCTTCCATGCTACTCTCACCAACACCTCTCCTTAGGTGCTACTCTCACCAGCACCTCTCCTTAGGTGCTACTCTCACCAGCACTTCTCCTTAGGTGCTACTTTCACCAACACCTCTTCTTAGGTGCTACTCTCACCAGCACCTCTCCTTCCATGCTACTCTCACTAGCACCTCTCCTTCTATGCTACTCTCACCAACACTTCTCCTTAGGTGCTACTCTCACCAACACCTCTCCTTCCATGCTACTCTCACCAACACTTCTCCTTTCATGCTACTCTCACCAGCACCTCTCCTTAGATGCTACACTCACCAGCACCTCTCCTTCCATGTTATTCTCACCAGCACCTCTCCTTCCATGCTACTCTCACCAGCACCTCTCCTTCCATGTTACTCTCACCAACACCTCTCCTTCCATGCTACTCTCACCAACACCTCTCCTTCCATGCTACTCTCACCAACACCTCTCTTTCCATGCTACTCTCACCAACACCTCTCCTTAGGTGCTACTCTCACCAGCACCTCTCCTTCCATGCTACTTTCACCAGCACCTCTCCTTCCATGCTACTCTCACCAGCACCTCTCCTTAGGTGCTACTCTCACCAGCACCTCTCCTTCCATGCTACTCTAACCAACACCTCTTTTTCCATGCTACTCTCACCAACATCTCTTTTTTCATGCTACTCTCACCAGCACCTATCCTTAGGTGCTTCTCGCACCAACACCTCTCCTTCCATGTTACTCACACCAACACCTCTCCTTAGGTGTTACTCGCACCAACACCTCTCCTAAGGTGTTACTCTCACCAACACCTCTCCTAAGGTGTTACTCTCACCAACACCTCTCCTAAGGTGTTACTCTCACCAACGCCTCTCCTTATGTGCTACTCTCACCAACACCTCTCGTTCCATGCTACTCTCACCAACACCTCTCCTTCCATGTTACTCTCACCAACACCTCTTCTTCCATGCTACTCTCACCAGCACCTCTCCTTCCAAGTTACTCTCACCAGCACCTCTCCTTACATGCTACTCTAACCAACACCTCTCTTTAGGTGCTACTCTCACCAACACCTCTCCTTCCATGCTACTCTCACCAACACATCTCCTTCCATGCTACTCTCACCAACACCTCTCCTTAGGTGCTACTCTCACTAGCACCTTTCCTTTCAAGTTACTCTCACCAACACCTCTCCTTCCATGCTACTCTCGCCAACACCTCTCCTTCCATGCTACTCTCACCAACACCTCTCCTTCCATGCTACTCTCACCAACACCTCTCCTTCCATGCTACTCTCACCAGCACCTCTCCTTCCATGCTACTCTCACCAGCACCTCTCCTTCCATGCTACTCTCACCAACATCTCTCCTTCCATGCTACTCTCACCAACACCTCTCCTTCCATGCAACTCTCACCAACACCTCTCCTTCCATGCTACTCTCACCAGCACCTCTCCTTCTATGCTACTCTCATCAGCACCTCTTCTTGCATGCTACTCTCATCAGTACCTCTCCTTCCATGCTACTATCACCAACTACTCTTCTTAGGTGCTACTTTCACCAACACCTCTCCTTCCATGCTTCTCTCACCAGCAACTCTCCTTCCATGATTCTCTCACCAGCACCTCTCCTTCCATGCTACTCTCACCAGCACCTCTCCTTCCATGCTACTCTCGCCAGCACCTCTCCTTCCTTGCTACTCTAACCAACACCTCTTCTTAGGTGCTACTCTCACCAACACCTCTTCTTAGGTGCTACTCTCACCAGCACCTCTACTTCCATGCTACTCTCACCAGCACCTCTCCTTCCATGCTACTCTCGCCAGCACCTCTCCTTCCTTGCTACTCTAACCAACACCTCTTCTTAGGTGCTACTCTCACCAACACCTCTCCTTCCATGCTACTCTCACCAGCACCTCTTTTTCTATGCTACTCTCACCAACACCTCTCCTTCCATGCTACTCTCACCAACACTTCTCCTTCCATGCTACTCTCACCAACACTTCTCCTTCCATGCTACTCTCACCAACACTTCTCCTTCCATGCTACTCTCACCAGCACCTCTCCTTCCATGCTACTCTCACCAGCACCTCTCCTTCCATGCTACTCTCACCAACACCTCTCCTTAGGTGCTACTCTCACCAGCACCTCTCCTTAGGTGCTACTCTCACCAGCACTTCTCCTTAGGTGCTACTTTCACCAACACCTCTCCTTAGGTGCTACTCTCACCAGCACCTCTCCTTAGGTGCTACTCTCACCAACACTTCTCCTTAGGTGCTACTCTCACCAACACCTCTCCTTCCATACTACTCTCACCAACACTTCTCCTTTCATGCTACTCTCACCAGCACCTCTCCTTAGATGCTACACTAACCAGCACCTCTCCTTCCATGTTATTCTCACCAGCACCTCTCCTTCCATGCTACTCTCACCAGCACCTCTCCTTCCATGTTACTCTCACCAACACCTCTCCTTCCATGCTACTCTCACCAACACCTCTCCTTCCATGCTACTCTCACCAACACCTCTCTTTCCATGCTACTCTCACCAACACCTCTCCTTAGGTGCTACTCTCACCAGCACCTCTCCTTCCATGCTACTTTCACCAGCACCTCTCCTTCCATGCTACTCTCACCAGCACCTCTCCTTAGGTGCTACTCTCACCAGCACTTCTCCTTCCATTTTACTCTAACCAACACCTCTTTTTCCATGCTACTCTCACCAACATCTCTTTTTTCATGCTACTCTCACCAGCACCTATCCTTAGGTGCTTCTCGCACCAACACCTCTCCTTCCATGTTACTCACACCAACACCTCTCCTTAGGTGTTACTCGCACCAACACCTCTCCTAAGGTGTTACTCTCACCAACACCTCTCCTAAGGTGTTACTCTCACCAACACCTCTCCTAAGGTGTTACTCTCACCAACACCTCTCCTTATGTGCTACTCTCACCAACACCTCTCGTTCCATGCTACTCTCACCAACACCTCTCCTTCCATGTTACTCTCACCAACACCTCTTCTTCCATGCTACTCTCACCAGCACCTCTCCTTCCAAGTTACTCTCACCAGCACCTCTCCTTACATGCTACTCTAACCAACACCTCTCTTTAGGTGCTACTCTCACCAACACCTCTCCTTCCGTGCTACTCTCACCAACACTTCTCCTTCCATGCTACTCTCACCAACACCTCTCCTTAGGTGCTACTCTCACTAGCACCTTTCCTTTCAAGTTACTCTCACCAACACCTCTCCTTCCATGCTACTCTCGCCAACACCTCTCCTTCCATGCTACTCTCACCAACACCTCTCCTTCCATGCTACTCTCACCAACACCTCTCCTTCCATGCTACTCTCACCAGCACCTCTCCTTCCATGCTACTCTCACCAGCACCTCTCCTTCCATGCTACTCTCACCAACATCTCTCCTTCCATGCTACTCTCACCAACACCTCTCCTTCCATGCAACTCTCACCAACACCTCTCCTTCCATGCTACTCTCACCAGCACCTCTCCTTCTATGCTACTCTCATCAGCACCTCTTCTTGCATGCTACTCTCATCAGTACCTCTCCTTCCATGCTACTATCACCAACTACTCTTCTTAGGTGCTACTTTCACCAACACCTCTCCTTCCATGCTTCTCTCACCAGCAACTCTCCTTCCATGATTCTCTCACCAGCACCTCTCCTTCCATGCTACTCTCACCAGCACCTCTCCTTCCATGCTACTCTCGCCAGCACCTCTCCTTCCTTGCTACTCTAACCAACACCTCTTCTTAGGTGCTACTCTCACCAACACCTCTTCTTAGGTGCTACTCTCACCAGCACCTCTACTTCCATGCTACTCTCACCAGCACCACTCCTTCCATGCTACTCTCGCCAGCACCTCTCCTTCCTTGCTACTCTAACCAACACCTCTTCTTAGGTGCTACTCTCACCAACACCTCTCGTTAGGTGCTACTCTCACCAGCACCTCTCCTTAGGTGCTACTTTCACCAACACCTCTCCTTAGGTGCTACTCTCACCAGCACCTCTCGTTAGGTGCTACTCTCACCAGCACCTCTCCTTAGGTGCTACTTTCACCAACACCTCTTCTTAGGTGCTACTCTCACCAGCACCTCTCCTTCCATGCTACTCTCACTAGCACCTCTCCTTCTATGCTACTCTCACCAACACTTCTCCTTAGGTGCTACTCTCACCAACACCTCTCCTTCCATGCTACTCTCACCAACACTTCTCCTTTCATGCTACTCTCACCAGCACCTCTCCTTAGGTGCTACACTCACCAGCACCTCTCCTTCCATGTTATTCTCACCAGCACCTCTCCTTCCATGCTACTCTCACCAGCACCTCTCCTTCCATGTTACTCTCACCAACACCTCTCCTTCCGTGCTACTCTCACCAACACCTCTCCTTCCATGCTACTCTCACCAACACCTCTCTTTCCATGCTACTCTCACCAACACCTCTCCTTAGGTGCTACTCTCACCAGCACCTCTCCTTCCATGCTACTCTCACCAGCACCTCTCCTTCCATGCTACTCTCACCAGCACCTCTCCTTAGGTGCTACTCTCACCAGCACCTCACCTTCCATGCTACTCTAACCAACACCTCTTTTTCCATGCTACTCTCACCAACATCTCTTTTTTCATGCTACTCTCACCAGCACCTCTCCTTAGGTGCTTCTCGCACCAACACCTCTCCTTCCATGTTACTCACACCAACACCTCTCCTTAGGTGTTACTCGCACCAACACCTCTCCTAAGGTGTTACTCTCACCAGCACCTCTCCTTCCATGCTACTCTCACCAGCACCTCTCCTTCCATGTTACTCTCACCAGCACCTCTCTTCCCATGCTACTCTCACCAGCACCTCTCCTCCAATGCTACTCTCAGCAACACCTCTCTTTCCATGTTACTCTCACCATCACCTCTCCTTCCATGCTACTCTCAGCAACACCTCTCTTTCCATGTTACTCTCACCAACACCTCTCCTTCCATGTTTCTCTCACCAGCACCTCTCCTTCCATGTTACTCTCACCAACACCTCTCCTTAGGTGCCACTCTCACCAGCACCTCTCCTTCCATGCTACTCTCACCAACAATTCTCCTTCCATGCTACTCTCACCAGCACCTCTCCTTCCATGCTACTCTATCCAGCACCTCTCCTACCATGCTACTCTCACCAACTCCTCTCCTTCCATGCTTCTCTCACCAACACCTCTCCTTAGGTGCTACTCTCACCAGCACCTCTCCTTAGGTGCTACTCTCACCACCACCTCTCCTTCCATGCTACTCTCACCAGCACCTCTCCTTCCATGCTACTCTCACCAGCACCTCTCCTTCCATGCTACTCTCACCAACACCTCTCCTTCCATGCTACTCTCACCAACACCTCTCCTTCCATGCTACTCTCACCAACACCTCTCCTTCCATGCTACTCTCACCAACACCTCTCCTTCCATGCTACTCTCACCAGCACCTCTCCTTCTATGCTACTCTCATCAGCACCTCTTCTTGCATGCTACTCTCATCAGTACCTCTCCTTCCATGCTACTATCACCAACTACTCTTCTTAGGTGCTACTTTCACCAACACCTCTCCTTCCATGCTTCTCTCACCAGCAACTCTCCTTCCATGATTCTCTCACCAGTACCTCTCCTTCCATGCTACTCTCACCAGCACCTCTCCTTCCATGCTACTCTCGCCAGCACCTCTCCTTCCTTGCTACTCTAACCAACACCTCTTCTTAGGTGCTACTCTCACCAACACCTCTTCTTAGGTGCTACTCTCACCAGCACCTCTACTTCCATGCTACTCTCACCAGCACCTCTCCTTCCATGCTACTCTCACCAGCACCTCTCCTTCCATGCTACTCTCACCAGCACCTCTCCTTCCATGCTACTCTCACCAGCACCTCTCTTTCCATGCTACTCTCACTAGCGCCTCTCCTACCATGTTACTCTCACCAGCACCTCTCCTTCCATGCTACTCTCACCAGCACCTCTCCTTCCATGTTACTCTCACCAGCAACTCTCCTCCCATGCTACTCTCACCAGCACCTCTCCTCCCATGCTACTCTCAGCAACACCTCTCTTTCCATGTTACTCTCACCAACACCTCTCCTTCCATGCTACTCTCACCAACACCTCTCCTTCCATGTTTCTCTCACCAGCACCTCTCCTTCCATGTTACTCTCACCAACACCTCTCCTTAGAAGCCACTCTCACCAGCACCTCTCCTTCCATGCTACTCTCACCAGCACCTCTCCTTCCATGCCACTCTCACCAGCACCTCTCCTTCCATGCTACTCTCACCAACAATTCTCCTTCCATGCTACTCTCACCAGCACCTCTCCTTCCATGCTACTCTAACCAGCACCTCTCCTACCATGCTACTCTCACCAACTCCTCTCCTTCCATGCTTCTCTCACCAACACCTCTCCTTAGGTGCTACTCTCACCAGCACCTCTCCTTAGGTGCTACTCTCACCACCACCTCTCCTTAGGTGCTACTCTCACCAGCACCTCTCCTTCCATGCTACTCTCACCAGCACCTCTCCTTCCATGCTACTCTCACCAACACCTCTCCTTCCATGCTACTCTCACCAACACCTCTCCTTCCGTGCTACTCTCACAAACACCTATCCTTCCATGCTACTCTCACCAACACCTCTCCTTCCATACTACTCTCACCAGCACCTCTCCTTCTATGCTACTCTCACCAACACCTCTCCTTCCATGCTACTCTCACCAACACTTCTCCTTCCATGCTACTCTCACCAACACTTCTCCTTCCATGCTACTCTCACCAACACTTCTCCTTCCATGCTACTCTCACCAGCACCTCTCCTTAGGTGCTACTTTCACCAACACCTCTTCTTAGGTGCTACACTCAACAGCACCTCTCCTTCCATGCTACTCTCACTAGCACCTCTCCTTCTATGCTACTCTCACCAACACTTCTCTTTAGGTGCTACTCTCACCAACACCTCTCCTTCCATGCAACTCTCACCAACACTTCTCCTTTCATGCTACTCTCACCAGCACCTCTCCTTAGGTGCTACACTCACCAGCACCTCTCCTTCCATGTTATTCTCACCAGCACCTCTCCTTCCATGCTACTCTCACCAGCACCTCTCCTTCCATGTTACTCTCACCAACACCTCTCCTTCCATGCTACTCTCACCAACACCTCTCCTTCCATGCTACTCTCACCAACACCTCTCTTTCCATGCTACTCTCACCAGCACCTCTCCTTAGGTGCTACTCTCACCAGCACCTCTCCTTCCATGCTACTCTAACCAACACCTCTTTTTCCATGCTACTCTCACCAACATCTCTTTTTTCATGCTACTCTCACCAGCACCTCTCCTTAGGTGCTTCTCGCACCAACACCTCTCCTTCCATGTTACTCACACGAACACCTCTCCTTAGGTGTTACTCGCACCAACACCTCTCCTAAGGTATTACTCTCACCAGCACCTCTCCTTCCATGCTACTCTCACCAGCACCTCTCCTTCCATGTTACTCTCACCAGCACCTCTCCTCCCATGCTACTCTCACCAGCACCTCTCCTCCCATGCTACTCTCAGCAACACCTCTCTTTCCATGTTACTCTCACCAGCACCTCTCCTTCCATGCTACTCTCACCAACACCTCTCTTTCCATGTTACTTTCACCAACACCTCTCCTTCCATGTTTCTCTCACCAGCACCTCTCCTTCCATGTTACTCTCACCAACACCTCTCCTTAGGTGCCACTCTCACCAGCACCTCTCCTTCCATGCTACTCTCACCAACAATTTTCCTTCCATGCTACTCTCACCAGCACCTCTCCTTCCATGCTACTCTAACCAGCACCTCTCCTACCATGCTACTCTCACCAACTCCTCTCCTTCCATGCTTCTCTCACCAACACCTCTCCTTAGGTGCTACTCTCACCAGCACCTCTCCTTAGGTGCTACTCTCACCACCATCTCTCCTTCCATGCTACTCTCACCAGCACCTCTCCTTCCATGCTACTCTCACCAGCACCTCTCCTTCCATGCTACTCTCACCAACACCTCTCCTTCCATGCTACTCTCACCAACACCTCTCCTTCTATGCTACTCTCACCAACACCTCTCCTTCCATGCTACTTTCACCAACACCTCTCCTTCCATGCTACTCTCACCAGCACCTCTCCTTCTATGCTACTCTCACCAACACCTCTCCTTCCATGCTACTCTCACCAACACTTCTCCTTCCATGCTACTCTCACCAACACTTCTCCTTCCATGCTACTCTCACCAACACTTCTCCTTCCATGCTACTCTCACCAGCACCTCTCCTTCCATGCTACTCTCACCAGCACCTCTCCTTCCATGCTACTCTCACCAACACCTCTCCTTAGGTGCTACTCTCACCAGCACCTCTCGTTAGGTGCTACTCTCACCAGCACCTCTCCTTAGGTGCTACTTTCACCAACACCTCTTCTTAGGTGCTACTCTCACCAGCACCTCTCCTTCCATGCTACTCTCACTAGCACATGTCCTTCTATGCTACTCTCACCAACACTTCTCCTTAGGTGCTACTCTCACCAACACCTCTCCTTCCATGCTACTCTCACCAACACTTCTCCTTTCATGCTACTCTCACCAGCACCTCTCCTTAGGTGCTACACTCACCAGCACCTCTCCTTCCATGTTATTCTCACCAGCACCTCTCCTTCCATGCTACTCTCACCAGCACCTCTCCTTCCATGTTACTCTCACCAACACCTCTCCTTCCGTGCTACTCTCACCAACACCTCTCCTTCCATGCTACTCTCACCAACACCTCTCTTTCCATGCTACTCTCACCAACACCTCTCCTTAGGTGCTACTCTCACCAGCACCTCTCCTTCCATGCTACTCTCACCAGCACCTCTCCTTCCATGCTACTCTCACCAGCACCTCTCCTTCCATGCTACTCTCACCAACACCTCTCCTTCCATGCTACTCTCACCAACACCTCTCCTTCCATGCTACTCTCACCAACACCTCTCCTTCCATGCTACTCTCACCAACACCTCTCCTTCCATGCTACTCTCACCAGCACCTCTCATTCTATGCTACTCTCACCAACACCTCTCCTTCCATGCTACTCTCACCAACACTTCTCCTTCCATGCTACTCTCACCAACACTTCTCCTTCCATGCTACTCTCACCAACACCTCTCCTTCCATGCTACTCTCACCAGCACCTCTCCTTCCATGCTACTCTCACCAACACCTCTCCTTAGGTGCTACTCTCACCAGCACCTCTCGTTAGGTGCTACTCTCACCAGCACCTCTCCTTAGGTGCTACTTTCACCAACACCTCTCCTTAGGTGCTACTCTCACCAGCACCTCTCGTTAGGTGCTACTCTCACCAGCACCTCTCCTTAGGTGCTACTTTCACCAACACCTCTTCTTAGGTGCTACTCTCACCAGCACCTCTCCTTCCATGCTACTCTCACTAGCACCTCTCCTTCTATGCTACTCTCACCAACACTTCTCCTTAGGTGCTACTCTCACCAACACCTCTCCTTCCATGCTACTCTCACCAACACTTCTCCTTTCATGCTACTCTCACCAGCACCTCTCCTTAGGTGCTACACTCACCAGCACCTCTCCTTCCATGTTATTCTCACCAGCACCTCTCCTTCCATGCTACTCTCACCAGCACCTCTCCTTCCATGTTACTCTCACCAACACCTCTCCTTCCGTGCTACTCTCACCAACACCTCTCCTTCCATGCTACTCTCACCAACACCTCTCTTTCCATGCTACTCTCACCAACACCTCTCCTTAGGTGCTACTCTCACCAGCACCTCTCCTTCCATGCTACTCTCACCAGCACCTCTCCTTCCATGCTACTCTCACCAGCACCTCTCCTTAGGTGCTACTCTCACCAGCACCTCACCTTCCATGCTACTCTAACCAACACCTCTTTTTCCATGCTACTCTCACCAACATCTCTTTTTTCATGCTACTCTCACCAGCACCTCTCCTTAGGTGCTTCTCGCACCAACACCTCTCCTTCCATGTTACTCACACCAACACCTCTCCTTAGGTGTTACTCGCACCAACACCTCTCCTAAGGTGTTACTCTCACCAGCACCTCTCCTTCCATGCTACTCTCACCAGCACCTCTCCTTCCATGTTACTCTCACCAGCACCTCTCCTCCCATGCTACTCTCACCAGCACCTCTCCTCCCATGCTACTCTCAGCAACACCTCTCTTTCCATGTTACTCTCACCAACACCTCTCCTTCCATGCTACTCTCACCAACACCTCTCTTTCCATGTTACTTTCACCAACACCTCTCCTTCCATGTTTCTCTCACCAGCACCTCTCCTTCCATGTTACTCTCACCAACACCTCTCCTTAGGTGCCACTCTCACCAGCACCTCTCCTTCCATGCTACTCTCACCAACAATTCTCCTTCCATGCTACTCTCACCAGCACCTCTCCCTCCATGCTACTCTAACCAGCACCTCTCCTACCATGCTACTCTCACCAACTCCTCACCTTCCATGCTTCTCTCACCAACACCTCTCCTTAGGTGCTACTCTCACCAGCACCTCTCCTTAGGTGCTACTCTCACCACCATCTCTCCTTCCATGCTACTCTCACCAGCACCTCTCCTTCCATGCTACTCTCACCAGCACCTCTCCTTCCATGCTACTCTCACCAACACCTCTCCTTCCATGCTACTCTCACCAACACCTCTCCTTCTATGCTACTCTCACCAACACCTCTCCTTCCATGCTACTTTCACCAACACCTCTCCTTCCATGCTACTCTCACCAGCACCTCTCCTTCTATGCTACTCTCACCAACACCTCTCCTTCCATGCTACTCTCACCAACACTTCTCCTTCCATGCTACTCTCACCAACACTTCTCCTTCCATGCTACTCTCACCAACACTTCTCCTTCCATGCTACTCTCACCAGCACCTCTCCTTCCATGCTACTCTCACCAGCACCTCTCCTTCCATGCTACTCTCACCAACACCTCTCCTTAGGTGCTACTCTCACCAGCACCTCTCGTTAGGTGCTACTCTCACTAGCACCTCTCCTTAGGTGCTACTTTCACCAACACCTCTTCTTAGGTGCTACTCTCACCAGCACCTCTCCTTCCATGCTACTCTCACTAGCACATGTCCTTCTATGCTACTCTCACCAACACTTCTCCTTAGGTGCTACACTCACCAGCACCTCTCCTTCCATGTTATTCTCACCAGCACCTCTCCTTCCATGCTACTCTCACCAGCACCTCTCCTTCCATGCTACTCTCACCAACACCTCTCCTTCCATGCTACTCTCACCAACACCTCTCCTTCCATGCTACTCTCACCAACACCTCTCCTTCCATGCTACTCTCACCAACACCTCTCTTTCCATGCTACTCTCACCAACACTTCTCCTTCCATGCTACTCTCACCAACATCTCTCCTTCCATGCTACTCTCACCAGCACCTCTCCTTCTGTGCTACTCTCACCAACACTTCTCCTTCCATGCTACTCTCACCAACATCTCTCCTTCCATGCTACTCTCACCAGCACCTCTCCTTCTGTGCTACTCTCACCAACACCTCTCCTTCCATGCTACTCTCACCAACACTTCTCCTTCCATGCTACTCTCACCAGCACCTCTCCTTCCATGCTACTCTCACCAGCACCTCTCCTTCCATGCTACTCTCACCAACACCTCTCCTTAGGTGCTACTCTCACCAGCACCTCTCGTTAGGTGCTACTCTCACCAGCACCTCTCCTTCCATGCTACTCTCACCAACACCTCTCCTTAGGTGCTACTCTCACCAGCACCTCTCGTTAGGTGCTACTCTCACCAGCACCTCTCCTTAGGTGCTACTTTCACCAACACCTCTCCTTAGGTGCTACTCTCACCAGCACCTCTCGTTAGGTGCTACTCTCACCAGCACCTCTCCTTAGGTGCTACTTTCACCAACACCTCTTCTTAGGTGCTACTCTCACCAGCACCTCTCCTTCCATGCTACTCTCACTAGCACCTCTCCTTCTATGCTACTCTCACCAACACTTCGCCTTAGGTGCTACTCTCACCAACACCTCTCCTTCCATGCTACTCTCACCAACACTTCTCCTTTCATGCTACTCTCACCAGCACCTCTCCTTAGGTGCTACACTCACCAGCACCTCTCCTTCCATGTTATTCTCACCAGCACCTCTCCTTCCATGCTACTCTCACCAGCACCTCTCCTTCCATGTTACTCTCACCAACACCTCTCCTTCCGTGCTACTCTCACCAACACCTATCCTTCCATGCTACTCTCACCAACACCTCTCTTTCCATGCTACTCTCACCAACACCTCTCCTTAGGTGCTTCTCGCACCAACACCTCTCCTTCCATGTTACTCACACCAACACCTCTCCTTAGGTGTTACTCGCACCAACACCTCTCCTAAGGTGTTACTCTCACCAGCACCTCTCCTTCCATGCTACTCTCACCAGCACCTCTCCTTCCATGTTACTCTCACCAGCACCTCTCTTCCCATGCTACTCTCACCAGCACCTCTCCTCCCATGCTACTCTCAGCAACACCTCTCTTTCCATGTTACTCTCACCATCACCTCTCCTTCCATGCTACTCTCAGCAACACCTCTCTTTCCATGTTACTCTCACCAACACCTCTCCTTCCATGTTTCTCTCACCAGCACCTCTCCTTCCATGTTACTCTCACCAACACCTCTCCTTAGGTGCCACTCTCACCAGCACCTCTCCTTCCATGCTACTCTCACCAACAATTCTCCTTCCATGCTACTCTCACCAGCACCTCTCCTTCCATGCTACTCTATCCAGCACCTCTCCTACCATGCTACTCTCACCAACTCCTCTCCTTCCATGCTTCTCTCACCAACACCTCTCCTTAGGTGCTACTCTCACCAGCACCTCTCCTTAGGTGCTACTCTTACCACCACCTCTCCTTCCATGCTACTCTCACCAGCACCTCTCCTTCCATGCTACTCTCACCAGCACCTCTCCTTCCATGCTACTCTCACCAACACCTCTCCTTCCATGCTACTCTCACCAACACCTCTCCTTCCATGCTACTCTCACCAACACCTCTCCTTCCATGCTACTCTCACCAGCACCTCTCCTTCTATGCTACTCTCACCAACACCTCTCCTTCCATGCTACTCTCACCAACACTTCTCCTTCCACGCTACTCTCACCAACACTTCTCCTTCCATGCTACTCTCACCAACACTTCTCCTTCCATGCTACTCTCACCAGCACCTCTCCTTCCATGCTACTCTCACCAGCACCTCTCCTTCCATGCTACTCTCACCAACACCTCTCCTTAGGTGCTACTCTCACCAGCACCTCTCGTTAGGTGCTACTCTCACCAGCACCTCTCCTTAGGTGCTACTTTCACCAACACCTCTTCTTAGGTGCTACTCTCACCAGCACCTCTCCTTCCATGCTACTCTCACTAGCACCTCTCCTTCTATGCTACTCTCACCAACACTTCTCCTTAGGTGCTACTCTCACCAACACCTCTCCTTCCATGCTACTCTCACCAACACTTCTCCTTTCATGCTACTCTCACCAGCACCTCTCCTTAGGTGCTACACTCACCAGCACCTCTCCTTCCATGTTATTCTCACCAGCACCTCTCCTTCCATGCTACTCTCACCAGCACCTCTCCTTCCATGTTACTCTCACCAACACCTCTCCTTCCGTGCTACTCTCACCAACACCTCTCCTTCCATGCTACTCTCACCAACACCTCTCTTTCCATGCTACTCTCACCAACACCTCTCCTTAGGTGCTACTCTCACCAGCACCTCTCCTTCCATGCTACTCTCACCAGCACCTCTCCTTCCATGCTACTCTCACCAGCACCTCTCCTTCCATGCTACTCTCACCAACACCTCTCCTTCCATGCTACTCTCACCAACACCTCTCCTTCCATGCTACTCTCACCAACACCTCTCCTTCCATGCTACTCTCACCAACACCTCTCCTTCCATGCTACTCTCACCAACACTTCTCCTTCCATGCTACTCTCACCAACACCTCTCCTTCCATGCTACTCTCACCAGCACCTCTCCTTCTGTGCTACTCTCACCAACACCTCTCCTTCCATGCTACTCTCACCAACACTTCTCCTTCCATGCTACTCTCACCAGCACCTCTCCTTCCATGCTACTCTCACCAGCACCTCTCCTTCCATGCTACTCTCACCAACACCTCTCCTTAGGTGCTACTCTTACCAGCACCTCTCGTTAGGTGCTACTCTCACCAGCACCTCTCCTTCCATGCTACTCTCACCAACACCTCTCCTTAGGTGCTACTCTCACCAGCACCTCTCGTTAGGTGCTACTCTCACCAGCACCTCTCCTTAGGTGCTACTTTCACCAACACCTCTCCTTAGGTGCTACTCTCACCAGCACCTCTCGTTAGGTGCTACTCTCACCAGCACCTCTCCTTAGGTGCTACTTTCACCAACACCTCTTCTTAGGTGCTACTCTCACCAGCACCTCTCCTTCCATGCTACTCTCACTAGCACCTCTCCTTCTATGCTACTCTCACCAACACTTCGCCTTAGGTGCTACTCTCACCAACACCTCTCCTTCCATGCTACTCTCACCAACACTTCTCCTTTCATGCTACTCTCACCAGCACCTCTCCTTAGGTGCTACACTCACCAGCACCTCTCCTTCCATGTTATTCTCACCAGCACCTCTCCTTCCATGCTACTCTCACCAGCACCTCTCCTTCCATGTTACTCTCACCAACACCTCTCCTTCCGTGCTACTCTCACCAACACCTATCCTTCCATGCTACTCTCACCAACACCTCTCTTTCCATGCTACTCTCACCAACACCTCTCTTTCCATGCTACTCTCACCAACACCTCTCCTTAGGTGCTTCTCGCACCAACACCTCTCCTTCCATGTTACTCACACCAACACCTCTCCTTAGGTGTTACTCGCACCAACACCTCTCCTAAGGTGTTACTCTCACCAGCACCTCTCCTTCCATGCTACTCTCACCAGCACCTCTCCTTCCATGTTACTCTCACCAGCACCTCTCTTCCCATGCTACTCTCACCAGCACCTCTCCTCCCATGCTACTCTCAGCAACACCTCTCTTTCCATGTTACTCTCACCATCACCTCTCCTTCCATGCTACTCTCAGCAACACCTCTCTTTCCATGTTACTCGCACCAACACCTCTCCTAAGGTGTTACTCTCACCAGCACCTCTCCTTCCATGTTACTCTCACCAGCACCTCTCTTCCCATGTTTCTCTCACCAGCACCTCTCCTTCCATGTTACTCTCACCAACACCTCTCCTTAGGTGCCACTCTCACCAGCACCTCTCCTTCCATGCTACTCTCACCAACAATTCTCCTTACATGCTACTCTCACCAGCACCTCTCCTTCCATGCTACTCTATCCAGCACCTCTCCTACCATGCTACTCTCACCAACTCCTCTCCTTCCATGCTTCTCTCACCAACACCTCTCCTTAGGTGCTACTCTCACCAGCACCTCTCCTTAGGTGCTACTCTTACCACCACCTCTCCTTCCATGCTACTCTCACCAGCACCTCTCCTTCCATGCTACTCTCACCAGCACCTCTCCTTCCATGCTACTCTCACCAACACCTCTCCTTCCATGATACTCTCACCAACACCTCTCCTTCCATGCTACTCTCACCAACACCTCTCCTTCCATGCTACTCTCACCAGCACCTCTCCTTCTATGCTACTCTCACCAACACCTCTCCTTCCATGCTACTCTCACCAACACTTCTCCTTCCATGCTACTCTCACCAACACTTCTCCTTCCATGCTACTCTCACCAACACTTCTCCTTCCATGCTACTCTCACCAGCACCTCTCCTTCCATGCTACTCTCACCAGCACCTCTCCTTCCATGCTACTCTCACCAACACCTCTCCTTAGGTGCTACTCTCACCAGCACCTCTCGTTAGGTGCTACTCTCACCAGCACCTCTCCTTAGGTGCTACTTTCACCAACACCTCTTCTTAGGTGCTACTCTCACCAGCACCTCTCCTTCCATGCTACTCTCACTAGCACCTCTCCTTCTATGCTACTCTCACCAACACTTCTCCTTAGGTGCTACTCTCACCAACACCTCTCCTTCCATGCTACTCTCACCAACACTTCTCCTTTCATGCTACTCTCACCAGCACCTCTCCTTAGGTGCTACACTCACCAGCACCTCTCCTTCCATGTTATTCTCACCAGCACCTCTCCTTCCATGCTACTCTCACCAGAACCTCTCCTTCCATGTTACTCTCACCAACACCTCTCCTTCCGTGCTACTCTTACCAACACCTCTCCTTCCATGCTACTCTCTCCAACACCTCTCTTTCCATGCTACTCTCACCAACACCTCTCTTTCCATGCTACTCTCACCAACACCTCTCCTTAGGTGCTACTCTCACCAGCACCTCTCCTTCCATGCTACTCTCACCAGCACCTCTCCTTCCATGCTACTCTCACCAGCACCTCTCCTTAGGTGCTACTCTCGCCAGCACCTCACCTTCCATGCTACTCTAACCAACACCTCTTTTTCCATGCTACTCTCACCAACATCTCTTTTTTCATGCTACTCTCACTAGCACCTCTCCTTAGGTGCTTCTCGCACCAACACCTCTCCTTCCATGTTACTCACACCAACACCTCTCCTTAGGTGTTACTCGCACCAACACCTCTCCTAAGGTGTTACTCTCACCAGCACCTCTCCTTCCATGCTACTCTCACCAGCACCTCTCCTTCCATGTTACTCTCACCAGCACCTCTCCTCCCATGCTACTCTCACCAGCACCTCTCCTCCCATGCTACTCTCAGCAACACCTCTCTTTCCATGTTACTCTCACCAACACCTCTCTTTCCATGTTACTCTCACCAACATCTCTCCTTCCATGTTTCTCTCACCAGCACCTCTCCTTCCATGTTACTCTCACCAACACCTCTCCTTAGGTGCAACTCTCACCAGCACCTCTCCATCCATGCTACTCTCACCAACAATTCTCCTTCCATGCTACTCTCACCAGCACCTCTCCTTCCATGCTACTCTCACCAGCACCTCTCCTACCATGCTACTCTCACCAACTCCTCTCCTTCCATGCTTCTCTCACCAACACCTCTCCATAGGTGCTACTCTCACCAGCATCTCTCCTTAGGTGCTACTCTCACCACCACCTCTCCTTCCATGCTACTCTCACCAGCACCTCTCCTTCCATGCTACTCTCACCAGCACCTCTCCTTCCATGCTACTCTCACCAACACCTCTCCTTCCATGCTACTCTCACCAACACCTCTCCTTCCATGCTACTCTCACCAACACCTCTCCTTCCATGCTACTCTCACCAACACCTCTCCTTCCATGCTACTCTCACCAGCACCTCTTTTTCTATGCTACTCTCACCAACACCTCTCCTTCCATGCTACTCTCCCCAACACTTCTCCTTCCATGCTACTCTCACCAACACTTCTCCTTCCATGCTACTCTCACCAACACTTCTCCTTCCATGCTACTCTCACCAGCACCTCTCCTTCCATGCTACTCTCACCAGCACCTCTCCTTCCATGCTACTCTCACCAACACCTCTCCTTAGGTGCTACTCTCACCAGCACCTCTCCTTAGGTGCTACTCTCACCAGCACTTCTCCTTAGGTGCTACTTTCACCAACACCTCTTCTTAGGTGCTACTCTCACCAGCACCTCTCCTTCCATGCTACTCTCACTAGCACCTCTCCTTCTATGCTACTCTCACCAACACTTCTCCTTAGGTGCTACTCTCACCAACACCTCTCCTTCCATGCTACTCTCACCAACACTTCTCCTTTCATGCTACTCTCACCAGCACCTCTCCTTAGATGCTACACTCACCAGCACCTCTCCTTCCATGTTATTCTCACCAGCACCTCTCCTTCCATGCTATTCTCACCAGCACCTCTCCTTCCATGTTACTCTCACCAACACCTCTCCTTCCATGCTACTCTCACCAACACCTCTCCTTCCATGCTACTCTCACCAACACCTCTCTTTCCATGCTACTCTCACCAACACCTCTCCTTAGGTGCTACTCTCACCAGCACCTCTCCTTCCATGCTACTTTCACCAGCACCTCTCCTTCCATGCTACTCTCACCAGCACCTCTCCTTAGGTGCTACTCTCACCAGCACCTCTCCTTCCATGCTACTCTAACCAACACCTCTTTTTCCATGCTACTCTCACCAACATCTCTTTTTTCATGCTACTCTCACCAGCACCTATCCTTAGGTGCTTCTCGCACCAACACCTCTCCTTCCATGTTACTCACACCAACACCTCTCCTTAGGTGTTACTCGCACCAACACCTCTCCTAAGGTGTTACTCTCACCAACACCTCTCCTAAGGTGTTACTCTCACCAACACCTCTCCTAAGGTGTTACTCTCACCAACACCTCTCCTTATGTGCTACTCTCACCAACACCTCTCGTTCCATGCTACTCTCACCAACACCTCTCCTTCCATGTTACTCTCACCAACACCTCTTCTTCCATGCTACTCTCACCAGCACCTCTCCTTCCAAGTTACTCTCACCAGCACCTCTCCTTACATGCTACTCTAACCAACACCTCTCTTTAGGTGCTACTCTCACCAACACCTCTCCTTCCATGCTACTCTCACCAACACTTCTCCTTCCATGCTACTCTCACCAACACCTCTCCTTAGGTGCTACTCTCACTAGCACCTTTCCTTTCAAGTTACTCTCACCAACACCTCTCCTTCCATGCTACTCTCGCCAACACCTCTCCTTCCATGCTACTCTCACCAACACCTCTCCTTCCATGCTACTCTCACCAACACCTCTCCTTCCATGCTACTCTCACCAGCACCTCTCCTTCCATGCTACTCTCACCAGCACCTCTCCTTCCATGCTACTCTCACCAACATCTCTCCTTCCATGCTACTCTCACCAACACCTCTCCTTCCATGCAACTCTCACCAACACCTCTCCTTCCATGCTACTCTCACCAGCACCTCTCCTTCTATGCTACTCTCATCAGCACCTCTTCTTGCATGCTACTCTCATCAGTACCTCTCCTTCCATGCTACTATCACCAACTACTCTTCTTAGGTGCTACTTTCACCAACACCTCTCCTTCCATGCTTCTCTCACCAGCAACTCTCCTTCCATGATTCTCTCACCAGCACCTCTCCTTCCATGCTACTCTCACCAGCACCTCTCCTTCCATGCTACTCTCGCCAGCACCTCTCCTTCCTTGCTACTCTAACCAACACCTCTTCTTAGGTGCTACTCTCACCAACACCTCTTCTTAGGTGCTACTCTCACCAGCACCTCTACTTCCATGCTACTCTCACCAGCACCTCTCCTTCCATGCTACTCTCGCCAGCACCTCTCCTTCCTTGCTACTCTAACCAACACCTCTTCTTAGGTGCTACACTCACCAACACCTCTCGTTAGGTGCTACTCTCACCAGCACCTCTCCTTAGGTGCTACTTTCACCAACACCTCTCCTTAGGTGCTACTCTCACCAGCACCTCTCGTTAGGTGCTACTCTCACCAGCACCTCTCCTTAGGTGCTACTTTCACCAACACCTCTTCTTAGGTGCTACTCTCACCAGCACCTCTCCTTCCATGCTACTCTCACTAGCACCTCTCCTTCTATGCTACTCTCACCAACACTTCTCCTTAGGTGCTACTCTCACCAACACTTCTCCTTTCATGCTACTCTCACCAGCACCTCTCCTTAGGTGCTACACTCACCAGCACCTCTCCTTCCATGTTATTCTCACCAGCACCTCTCCTTCCATGCTACTCTCACCAGCACCTCTCCTTCCATGTTACTCTCACCAACACCTCTCCTTCCGTGCTACTCTCACCAACACCTCTCCTTCCATGCTACTCTCACCAACACCTCTCTTTCCATGCTACTCTCACCAACACCTCTCCTTAGGTGCTAGTCTCACCAGCACCTCTCCTTCGATGCTACTCTCACCAGCACCTCTCCTTCCATGCTACTCTCACCAGCACCTCTCCTTAGGTGCTACTCTCACCAGCACCTCACCTTCCATGCTACTCTAACCAACACCTCTTTTTCCATGCTACTCTCACCAACATCTCTTTTTTCATGCTACTCTCACCAGCACCTCTCCTTAGGTGCTTCTCGCACCAACACCTCTCCTTCCATGTTACTCACACCAACACCTCTCCTTAGGTGTTACTCGCACCAACACCTCTCCTAAGGTGTTACTCTCACCAGCACCTCTCCTTCCATGCTACTCTCACCAGCACCTCTCCTTCCATGTTACTCTCACCAGCACCTCTCTTCCCATGCTACTCTCACCAGCACCTCTCCTCCCATGCTACTCTCAGCAACACCTCTCTTTCCATGTTACTCTCACCATCACCTCTCCTTCCATGCTACTCTCAGCAACACCTCTCTTTCCATGTTACTCTCACCAACACCTCTCCTTCCATGTTTCTCTCACCAGCACCTCTCCTTCCATGTTACTCTCACCAACACCTCTCCTTAGGTGCCACTCTCACCAGCACCTCTCCTTCCATGCTACTCTCACCAACAGTTCTCCTTCCATGCTACTCTCACCAGCACCTCTCCTTCCATGCTACTCTATCCAGCACCTCTCCTACCATGCTACTCTCACCAACTCCTCTCCTTCCATGCTTCTCTCACCAACACCTCTCCTTAGGTGCTACTCTCACCAGCACCTCTCCTTAGGTGCTACTCTCACCACCACCTCTCCTTCCATGCTACTCTCACCAGCACCTCTCCTTCCATGCTACTCTCACCAGCACCTCTCCTTCCATGCTACTCTCACCAACACCTCTCCTTCCATGCTACTCTCACCAACACCTCTCCTTCCATGCTACTCTCACCAACACCTCTCCTTCCATGCTACTCTCACCAACACCTCTCCTTCCATGCTACTCTCACCAGCACCTCTCCTTCTATGCTACTCTCATCAGCACCTCTTCTTGCATGCTACTCTCATCAGTACCTCTCCTTCCATGCTACTATCACCAACTACTCTTCTTAGGTGCTACTTTCACCAACACCTCTCCTTCCATGCTTCTCTCACCAGCAACTCTCCTTCCATGATTCTCTCACCAGCACCTCTCCTTCCATGCTACTCTCACCAGCACCTCTCCTTCCATGCTACTCTCGCCAGCACCTCTCCTTCCTTGCTACTCTAACCAACACCTCTTCTTAGGTGCTACTCTCACCAACACCTCTTCTTAGGTGCTACTCTCACCAGCACCTCTACTTCCATGCTACTCTCACCAGCACCTCTCCTTCCATGCTACTCTCACCAGCACCTCTCCTTCCATGCTACTCTCACCAGCACCTCTCCTTCCATGCTACTCTCACCAGCACCTCTCTTTCCATGCTACTCTCACTAGCACCTCTCCTACCATGTTACTCTCACCAGCACCTCTCCTTCCATGCTACTCTCACCAGCACCTCTCTTTCCATGTTACTCTCACCAGCACCTCTCCTCCCATGCTACTCTCACCAGCACCTCTCCTCCCATGCTACTCTCAGCAACACCTCTCTTTCCATGTTACTCTCACCAACACCTCTCCTTCCATGCTACTCTCACCAACACCTCTCCTTCCATGTTTCTCTCACCAGCACCTCTCCTTCCATGTTACTCTCACCAACACCTCTCCTTAGGTGCCACTCTCACCAGCACCTCTCCTTCCATGCTACTCTCACCAGCACCTCTCCTTCCATGCCACTCTCACCAGCACCTCTCCTTCCATGCTACTCTCACCAACAATTCTCCTTCCATGCTACTCTCACCAGCACCTCTCCTTCCATGCTACTCTAACCAGCACCTCTCCTACCATGCTACTCTCACCAACTCCTCTCCTTCCATGCTTCTCTCACCAACACCTCTCCTTAGGTGCTACTCTCACCAGCACCTCTTCTTAGGTGCTACTCTCACCACCACCTCTCCTTAGGTGCTACTCTCACCAACACCTCTCCTTCCATGCTACTCTCACCAGCACCTCTCCTTCCATGCTACTCTCACCAACACCTCTCCTTCCATGCTACTCTCACCAACACCTCTCCTTCCGTGCTACTCTCACAAACACCTATCCTTCCATGCTACTCTCACCAACACCTCTCCTTCCATACTACTCTCACCAGCACCTCTCCTTCTATGCTACTCTCACCAACACCTCTCCTTCCATGCTACTCTCACCAACACTTCTCCTTCCATGCTACTCTCACCAACACTTCTCCTTCCATGCTACTCTCACCAACACTTCTCCTTCCATGCTACTCTCACCAGCACCTCTCCTTAGGTGCTACTTTCACCAACACCTCTTCTTAGGTGCTACTCTCAACAGCACCTCTCCTTCCATGCTACTCTCACTAGCACCTCTCCTTCTATGCTACTCTCACCAACACTTCTCTTTAGGTGCTACTCTCACCAACACCTCTCCTTCCATGCAACTCTCACCAACACTTTTCCTTTCATGCTACTCTCACCAGCACCTCTCCTTAGGTGCTACACTCACCAGCACCTCTCCTTCCATGTTATTCTCACCAGCACCTCTCCTTCCATGCTACTCTCACCAGCACCTCTCCTTCCATGTTACTCTCACCAACACCTCTCCTTCCATGCTACTCTCACCAACACCTCTCCTTCCATGCTACTCTCACCAACACCTCTCTTTCCATGCTTCTCTCACCAACACCTCTCCTTAGGTGCTACTCTCACCAGCACCTCTCCTTCCATGCTACTCTCACCAGCACCTCTCCTTCCATGCTACTCTCACCAGCACCTCTCCTTAGGTGCTACTCTCACCAGCACCTCTCCTTCCATGCTACTCTAACCAACACCTCTTTTTCCATGCTACTCTCACCAACATCTCTTTTTTCATGCTACTCTCACCAGCACCTCTCCTTAGGTGCTTCTCGCACCAACACCTCTCCTTCCATGTTACTCACACCAACACCTCTCCTTAGGTGTTACTCGCACCAACACCTCTCCTAAGGTGTTACTCTCACCAGCACCTCTCCTTCCATGCTACTCTCACCAGCACCTCTCCTTCCATGTTACTCTCACCAGCACCTCTCCTCCCATGCTACTCTCACCAGCACCTCTCCTCCCATGCTACTCTCAGCAACACCTCTCTTTCCATGTTACTCTCACCAACACCTCTCCTTCCATGCTACTCTCACCAACACCTCTCTTTCCATGTTACTTTCACCAACACCTCTCCTTCCATGTTTCTCTCACCAGCACCTCTCCTTCCATGTTACTCTCACCAACACCTCTCCTTAGGTGCCACTCTCACCAGCACCTCTCCTTCCATGCTACTCTCACCAACAATTCTCCTTCCATGCTACTCTCACCAGCACCTCTCCTTCCATGCTACTCTAACCAGCACCTCTCCTACCATGCTACTCTCACCAACTCCTCTCCTTCCATGCTTCTCTCACCAACACCTCTCCTTAGGTGCTACTCTCACCAGCACCTCTCCTTAGGTGCTACTCTCACCACCATCTCTCCTTCCATGCTACTCTCACCAGCACCTCTCCTTCCATGCTACTCTCACCAGCACCTCTCCTTCCATGCTACTCTCACCAACACCTCTCCTTCCATGCTACTCTCACCAACACCTCTCCTTCTATGCTACTCTCACCAACACCTCTCCTTCCATGCTACTTTCACCAACACCTCTCCTTCCATGCTACTCTCACCAGCACCTCTCCTTCTATGCTACTCTCACCAACACCTCTCCTTCCATGCTACTCTCACCAACACTTCTCCTTCCATGCTACTCTCACCAACACTTCTCCTTCCATGCTACTCTCACCAACACTTCTCCTTCCATGCTACTCTCACCAGCACCTCTCCTTCCATGCTACTCTCACCAGCACCTCTCCTTCCATGCTACTCTCACCAACACCTCTCCTTAGGTGCTACTCTCACCAGCACCTCTCGTTAGGTGCTACTCTCACCAGCACCTCTCCTTAGGTGCTACTTTCACCAACACCTCTTCTTAGGTGCTACTCTCACCAGCACCTCTCCTTCCATGCTACTCTCACTAGCACATGTCCTTCTATGCTACTCTCACCAACACTTCTCCTTAGGTGCTACTCTCACCAACACCTCTCCTTCCATGCTACTCTCACCAACACTTCTCCTTTCATGCTACTCTCACCAGCACCTCTCCTTAGGTGCTACACTCACCAGCACCTCTCCTTCCATGTTATTCTCACCAGCACCTCTCCTTCCATGCTACTCTTACCAGCACCTCTCCTTCCATGTTACTCTCACCAACACCTCTCCTTCCGTGCTACTCTCACCAAAACCTCTCCTTCCATGCTACTCTCACCAACACCTCTCTTTCCATGCTACTCTCACCAACACCTCTCCTTAGGTGCTACTCTCACCAGCACCTCTCCTTCCATGCTACTCTCACCAGCACCTCTCCTTCCATGCTACTCTCACCAGCACCTCTCCTTCCATGCTACTCTCACCAACACCTCTCCTTCCATGCTACTCTCACCAACACCTCTCCTTCCATGCTACTCTCACCAACACCTCTCCTTCCATGCTACTCTCACCAACACCTCTCCTTCCATGCTACTCTCACCAGCACCTCTCCTTCTATGCTACTCTCACCAACACCTCTCCTTCCATGCTACTCTCACCAACACTTCTCCTTCCATGCTACTCTCACCAACACCTTTCCTTCCATGCTACTCTCACCAACACCTCTCCTTCCATGCTACTCTCACCAGCACCTCTCCTTCTATGCTACTCTCACCAACACCTCTCCTTCCATGCTACTCTCACCAACACTTCTCCTTCCATGCTACTCTCACCAGCACCTCTCCTTCCATGCTACTCTCACCAGCACCTCTCCTTCCATGCTACTCTCACCAACACCTCTCCTTAGGTGCTACTCTCACCAGCACCTCTCGTTAGGTGCTACTCTCACCAGCACCTCTCCTTAGGTGCTACTTTCACCAACACCTCTCCTTAGGTGCTACTCTCACCAGCACCTCTCGTTAGGTGCTACTCTCACCAGCACCTCTCCTTAGGTGCTACTTTCACCAACACCTCTTCTTAGGTGCTACTCTCACCAGCACCTCTCCTTCCATGCTACTCTCACTAGCACCTCTCCTTCTATGCTACTCTCACCAACACTTCTCCTTAGGTGCTACTCTCACCAACACCTCTCCTTCCATGCTACTCTCACCAACACTTCTTTCATGCTACTCTCACCAGCACCTCTCCTTAGGTGCTACACTCACCAGCACCTCTCCTTCCATGTTATTCTCACCAGCACCTCTCCTTCCATGCTACTCTCACCAGCACCTCTCCTTCCATGTTACTCTCACCAACACCTCTCCTTCCGTGCTACTCTCACCAACACCTCTCCTTCCATGCTACTCTCACCAACACCTCTCTTTCCATGCTACTATCACCAACTACTCTTCTTAGGTGCTACTTTCACCAACACCTCTCCTTCCATGCTTCTCTCACCAGCAACTCTCCTTCCATGATTCTCTCACCAGCACCTCTCCTTCCATGCTACTCTCACCAGCACCTCTCCTTCCATGCTACTCTCGCCAGCACCTCTCCTTCCTTGCTACTCTAACCAACACCTCTTCTTAGGTGCTACTCTCACCAACACCTCTTCTTAGGTGCTACTCTCACCAGCACCTCTACTTCCATGCTACTCTCACCAGCACCTCTCCTTCTATGCTACTCTCACTAGCACCTCTCCTTCCATGCTACTCTCACCAGCACCTCTCCTTCCATGCTACTCTCACCAGCACCTCTCTTTCCATGCTACTCTCACTAGCACCTCTCCTACCATGTTACTCTCACCAGCACCTCTCCTTCCATGCTACTCTCACCAGCACCTCTCCTTCCATGTTACTCTCACCAGCACCTCTCCTCCCATGCTACTCTCACCAGCACCTCTCCTCCCATGCTACTCTCAGCAACACCTCTCTTTCCATGTTACTCTCACCAACACCTCTCCTTCCATGCTACTCTCACCAACACCTCTCCTTCCATGTTTCTCTCACCAGCACCTCTCCTTCCATGTTACTCTCACCAACACCTCTCCTTAGGTGCCACTCTCACCAGCACCTCTCCTTCCATGCTACTCTCACCAGCACCTCTCCTTCCATGCCACTCTCACCAGCACCTCTCCTTCCATGCTACTCTCACCAACAATTCTCCTTCCATGCTACTCTCACCAGCACCTCTCCTTCCATGCTACTCTAACCAGCACCTCTCCTACCATGCTACTCTCACCAACTCCTCTCCTTCCATGCTTCTCTCACCAACACCTCTCCTTAGGTGCTACTCTCACCAGCACCTCTCCTTAGGTGCTACTCTCACCACCACCTCTCCTTAGGTGCTACTCTCACCAGCACCTCTCCTTCCATGCTACTATCACCAGCACCTCTCCTTCCATGCTACTCTCACCAACACCTCTCCTTCCATGCTACTCTCACCAACACCTCTCCTTCCGTGCTACTCTCACAAACACCTATCCTTCCATGCTACTCTTACCAACACCTCTCCTTCCATACTACTCTCACCAGCACCTCTCCTTCTATGCTACTCTCACCAACACCTCTCCTTCCATGCTACTCTCACCAACACTTCTCCTTCCATGCTACTCTCACCAACACTTCTCCTTCCATGCTACTCTCACCAACACTTCTCCTTCCATGCTACTCTCACCAGCACCTCTCCTTAGGTGCTACTTTCACCAACACCTCTTCTTAGGTGCTACTCTCAACAGCACCTCTCCTTCCATGCTACTCTCACTAGCACCTCTCCTTCTATGCTACTCTCACCAACACTTCTCTTTAGGTTCTACTCTCACCAACACCTCTCCTTCCATGCTACTCTCACCAACACTTCTCCTTTCATGCTACTCTCACCAGCACCTCTCCTTAGGTGCTACACTCACCAGCACCTCTCCTTCCATGTTGTTCTCACCAGCACCTCTCCTTCCATGCTACTCTCACCAGCACCTCTCCTTCCATGTTACTCTCACCAACACCTCTCCTTCCATGCTACTCTCACCAACACCTCTCCTTCCATGCTACTCTCACCAACACCTCTCTTTCCATGCTACTCTCACCAACACCTCTCCTTAGGTGCTACTCTCACCAGCACCTCTCCTTCCATGCTACTCTCACCAGCACCTCTCCTTCCATGCTACTCTCACCAGCACCTCTCCTTAGGTGCTACTCTCACCAGCACCTCTCCTTCCATGCTACTCTAACCAACACCTCTCTTTCCATGCTACTCTCACCAACATCTCTTTTTTCATGCTACTCTCACCAGCACCTCTCCTTAGGTGCTTCTCGCACCAACACCTCTCCTTCCATGTTACTCACACCAACACCTCTCCTTAGGTGTTACTCGCACCAACACCTCTCCTAAGGTGTTACTCTCACCAGCACCTCTCCTTCCATGCTACTCTCACCAGCACCTCTCCTTCCATGTTACTCTCACCAGCACCTCTCCTCCCATGCTACTCTCACCAGCACCTCTCCTCCCATGCTACTCTCAGCAACACCTCTCTTTCCATGTTACTCTCACCAACACCTCTCCTTCCATGCTACTCTCACCAACACCTCTCTTTCCATGTTACTTTCACCAACACCTCTCCTTCCATGTTTCTCTCATCAGCACCTCTCCTTCCATGTTACTCTCACCAACACCTCTCCTTAGGTTTCACTCTCACCAGCACCTCTCCTTCCATGCTACTCTCACCAACAATTCTCCTTCCATGCTACTCTCACCAGCACCTCTCCTTCCATGCTACTCTAACCAGCACCTCTCCTACCATGCTACTCTCACCAACTCCTCTCCTTCCATGCTTCTCTCACCAACACCTCTCCTTAGGTGCTACTCTCACCAGCACCTCTCCTTAGGTGCTACTCTCACCACCATCTCTCCTTCCATGCTACTCTCTCCAGCACCTCTCCTTCCATGCTACTCTCACCAGCACCTCTCCTTCCATGCTACTCTCACCAATAACCTCTCCTTCCATGCTACTCTCACCACCACCTCTCCTTCTATGCTACTCTCACCAACACCTCTCCTTCCATGCTACTTTCACCAACACCTCTCCTTCCATGCTACTCTCACCAGCACCTCTCCTTCTATGCTACTCTCACCAACACCTCTCCTTCCATGCTACTCTCACCAACACTTCTCCTTCCATGCTACTCTCACCAACACTTCTCCTTCCATGCTACTCTCACCAACACTTCTCCTTCCATGCTACTCTCACCAGCACCTCTCCTTCCATGCTACTCTCACCAGCACCTCTCCTTCCATGCTACTCTCACCAACACCTCTCCTTAGGTGCTACTCTCACCAGCACCTCTCGTTAGGTGCTACTCTCACCAGCACCTCTCCTTAGGTGCTACTTTCACCAACACCTCTTCTTAGGTGCTACTCTCACCAGCACCTCTCCTTCCATGCTACTCTCACTAGCACATGTCCTTCTATGCTACTCTCACCAACACTTCTCCTTAGGTGCTACTCTCACCAACACCTCTCCTTCCATGCTACTCTCACCAACACTTCTCCTTTCATGCTACTCTCACCAGCACCTCTCCTTAGGTGCTACACTCACCAGCACCTCTCCTTCCATGTTATTCTCACCAGCACCTCTCCTTCCATGTTACTCTCACCAGCACCTCTCCTTCCATGTTACTCTCACCAACACCTCTCCTTCCGTGCTACTCTCACCAACACCTCTCCTTCCATGCTACTCTCACCAACTCCTCTCTTTCCATGCTACTCTCACCAACACCTCTCCTTAGGTGCTACTCTCACCAGCACCTCTCCTTCCATGCTACTCTCACCAGCACCTCTCCTTCCATGCTACTCTCACCAGCACCTCTCCTTCCATGCTACTCTCACCAACACCTCTCCTTCCATGCTACTCTCACCAACACCTCTCCTTCCATGCTACTCTCACCAACACCTCTCCTTCCATGCTACTCTCACCAACACCTCTCCTTCCATGCTACTCTCACCAGCACCTCTCCTTCTATGCTACTCTCACCAACACCTCTCCTTCCATGCTACTCTCACCAACACTTCTCCTTCCATGCTACTCTCACCAACACTTCTCCTTCCATGCTACTCTCACCAACACCTCTCCTTCCATGCTACTCTCACCAGCACCTCTCCTTCTATGCTACTCTCACCAACACCTCTCCTTCCATGCTACTCTCACCAACACTTCTCCTTCCATGCTACTCTCACCAGCACCTCTCCTTCCATGCTACTCTCACCAGCACCTCTCCTTCCATGCTACTCTCACCAACACCTCTCCTTAGGTGCTACTCTCACCAGCACCTCTCGTTAGGTGCTACTCTCACCAGCACCTCTCCTTAGGTTCTACTTTCAACAACACCTCTCCTTAGGTGCTACTCTCACCAGCACCTCTCGTTAGGTGCTACTCTCACCAGCACCTCTCCTTAGGTGCTACTTTCACCAACACCTCTTCTTAGGTGCTACTCTCACCAGCACCTCTCCTTCCATGCTACTCTCACTAGCACCTCTCCTTCTATGCTACTCTCACCAACACTTCTCCTTAGGTGCTACTCTCACCAACACCTCTCCTTCCATGCTACTCTCACCAACACTTCTCCTTTCATGCTACTCTCACCAGCACCTCTCCTTAGGTGCTACACTCACCAGCACCTCTCCTTCCATGTTATTCTCACCAGCACCTCTCCTTCCATGCTACTCTCACCAGCACCTCTCCTTCCATGTTACTCTCACCAACACCTCTCCTTCCGTGCTACTCTCACCAACACCTCTCCTTCCATGCTACTCTCACCAACACCTCTCTTTCCATGCTACTCTCACCAACACCTCTCCTTAGGTGCTACTCTCACCAGCACCTCTCCTTCCATGCTACTCTCACCAGCACCTCTCCTTCCATGCTACTCTCACCAGCACCTCTCCTTAGGTGCTACTCTCACCAGCACCTCACCTTCCATGCTACTCTAACCAACACCTCTTTTTTCATGCTACTCTCACCAACATCTCTATTTTCATGCTACTCTCACCAGCACCTCTCCTTAGGTGCTTCTCGCACCAACACCTCTCCTTCCATGTTACTCACACCAACACCTCTCCTTAGGTGTTACTCGCACCAACACCTCTCCTAAGGTGTTACTCTCACCAGCACCTCTCCTTCCATGCTACTCTCACCAGCACCTCTCCTTCCATGTTACTCTCACCAGCACCTCTCTTCCCATGCTACTCTCACCAGCACCTCTCCTCCCATGCTACTCTCAGCAACACCTCTCTTTCCATGTTACTCTCACCATCACCTCTCCTTCCATGCTACTCTCAGCAACACCTCTCTTTCCATGTTACTCTCACCAACACCTCTCCTTCCATGTTTCTCTCACCAGCACCTCTCCTTCCATGTTACTCTCACCAACACCTCTCCTTAGGTGCCACTCTCACCAGCACCTCTCCTTCCATGCTACTCTCACCAACAATTCTCCTTCCATGCTACTCTCACCAGCACCTCTCCTTCCATGCTACTCTATCCAGCACCTCTCCTACCATGCTACTCTCTCCAACTCCTCTCCTTCCATGCTTCTCTCACCAACACCTCTCCTTAGGTGCTACTCTCACCAGCACCTCTCCTTAGGTGCTACTCTCACCACCACCTCTCCTTCCATGCTACTCTCACCAGCACCTCTCCTTCCATGCTACTCTCACCAGCACCTCTCCTTCCATGCTACTCTCACCAACACCTCTCCTTCCATGCTACTCTCACCAACACCTCTCCTTCCATGCTACTCTCACCAACACCTCTCCTTCCATGCTACTCTCACCAACACCTCTCCTTCCATGCTACTCTCACCAGCACCTCTCCTTCTATGCTACTCTCACCAACACCTCTCCTTCCATGCTACTCTCACCAACACTTCTCCTTCCATGCTACTCTCACCAACACTTCTCCTTCCATGCTACTCTCACCAACACTTCTCCTTCCATGCTACTCTCACCAGCACCTCTCCTTCCATGCTACTCTCACCAGCACCTCTCCTTCCATGCTACTCTCACCAACACCTCTCCGTAGGTGCTACTCTCACCAGCACCTCTCGTTAGGTGCTACTCTCACCAGCACCTCTCCTTAGGTGCTACTTTCACCAACACCTCTTCTTAGGTGCTACTCTCACCAGCACCTCTCCTTCCATGCTACTCTCACTAGCACATGTCCTTCTATGCTACTCTCACCAACACTTCTCCTTAGGTGCTACTCTCACCAACACCTCTCCTTCCATGCTACTCTCACCAACACTTCTCCTTTCATGCTACTCTCACCAGCACCTCTCCTTAGGTGCTACACTCACCAGCACCTCTCCTTCCATGTTATTCTCACCAGCACCTCTCCTTCCATGTTACTCTCACCAGCACCTCTCCTTCCATGTTACTCTCACCAACACCTCTCCTTCCGTGCTACTCTCACCAACACCTCTCCTTCCATGCTACTCTCACCAACTCCTCTCTTTCCATGCTACTCTCACCAACACCTCTCCTTAGGTGCTACTCTCACCAGCACCTCTCCTTCCATGCTACTCTCACCAGCACCTCTCCTTCCATGCTACTCTCACCAGCACCTCTCCTTCCATGCTACTCTCACCAACACCTCTCCTTCCATGCTACTCTCACCAACACCTCTCCTTCCATGCTACTCTCACCAACACCTCTCCTTCCATGCTACTCTCACCAACACCTCTCCTTCCATGCTACTCTCACCAGCACCTCTCCTTCTATGCTACTCTCACCAACACCTCTCCTTCCATGCTACTCTCACCAACACTTCTCCTTCCATGCTACTCTCACCAACACTTCTCCTTCCATGCTACTCTCACCAACACCTCTCCTTCCATGCTACTCTCACCAGCACCTCTCCTTCTATGCTACTCTCACCAACACCTCTCCTTCCATGCTACTCTCACCAACACTTCTCCTTCCATGCTACTCTCACCAGCACCTCTCCTTCCATGCTACTCTCACCAGCACCTCTCCTTCCATGCTACTCTCACCAACACCTCTCCTTAGGTGCTACTCTCACCAGCACCTCTCGTTAGGTGCTACTCTCACCAGCACCTCTCCTTAGGTTCTACTTTCAACAACACCTCTCCTTAGGTGCTACTCTCACCAGCACCTCTCGTTAGGTGCTACTCTCACCAGCACCTCTCCTTAGGTGCTACTTTCACCAACACCTCTTCTTAGGTGCTACTCTCACCAGCACCTCTCCTTCCATGCTACTCTCACTAGCACCTCTCCTTCTATGCTACTCTCACCAACACTTCTCCTTAGGTGCTACTCTCACCAACACCTCTCCTTCCATGCTACTCTCACCAACACTTCTCCTTTCATGCTACTCTCACCAGCACCTCTCCTTAGGTGCTACACTCACCAGCACCTCTCCTTCCATGTTATTCTCACCAGCACCTCTCCTTCCATGCTACTCTCACCAGCACCTCTCCTTCCATGTTACTCTCACCAACACCTCTCCTTCCGTGCTACTCTCACCAACACCTCTCCTTCCATGCTACTCTCACCAACACCTCTCTTTCCATGCTACTCTCACCAACACCTCTCCTTAGGTGCTACTCTCACCAGCACCTCTCCTTCCATGCTACTCTCACCAGCACCTCTCCTTCCATGCTACTCTCACCAGCACCTCTCCTTAGGTGCTACTCTCACCAGCACCTCACCTTCCATGCTACTCTAACCAACACCTCTTTTTTCATGCTACTCTCACCAACATCTCTTTTTTCATGCTACTCTCACCAGCACCTCTCCTTAGGTGCTTCTCGCACCAACACCTCTCCTTCCATGTTACTCACACCAACACCTCTCCTTAGGTGTTACTCGCACCAACACCTCTCCTAAGGTGTTACTCTCACCAGCACCTCTCCTTCCATGCTACTCTCACCAGCACCTCTCCTTCCATGTTACTCTCACCAGCACCTCTCTTCCCATGCTACTCTCACCAGCACCTCTCCTCCCATGCTACTCTCAGCAACACCTCTCTTTCCATGTTACTCTCACCATCACCTCTCCTTCCATGCTACTCTCAGCAACACCTCTCTTTCCATGTTACTCTCACCAACACCTCTCCTTCCATGTTTCTCTCACCAGCACCTCTCCTTCCATGTTACTCTCACCAACACCTCTCCTTAGGTGCCACTCTCACCAGCACCTCTCCTTCCATGCTACTCTCACCAACAATTCTCCTTCCATGCTACTCTCACCAGCACCTCTCCTTCCATGCTACTCTATCCAGCACCTCTCCTACCATGCTACTCTCTCCAACTCCTCTCCTTCCATGCTTCTCTCACCAACACCTCTCCTTAGGTGCTACTCTCACCAGCACCTCTCCTTAGGTGCTACTCTCACCACCACCTCTCCTTCCATGCTACTCTCACCAGCACCTCTCCTTCCATGCTACTCTCACCAGCACCTCTCCTTCCATGCTACTCTCACCAACACCTCTCCTTCCATGCTACTCTCACCAACACCTCTCCTTCCATGCTACTCTCACCAACACCTCTCCTTCCATGCTACTCTCACCAACACCTCTCCTTCCATGCTACTCTCACCAGCACCTCTCCTTCTATGCTACTCTCACCAACACCTCTCCTTCCATGCTACTCTCACCAACACTTCTCCTTCCATGCTACTCTCACCAACACTTCTCCTTCCATGCTACTCTCACCAACACTTCTCCTTCCATGCTACTCTCACAGCACCTCTCCTTCCATGCTACTCTCACC